>NW_008240221.1:5134791-5155395 GCF_000691975.1 Corvus brachyrhynchos
GTGCCACGGCAGTCCAGGACTGCCAGAGTTCCTGTGGTGGCTTAGGTCCCTACTGACATGGGTCACTGCCTGCAGCATGGTCACACAAGCAGCTCAACAGGCTTCCTGAGAGAGCAGGTGCTTCCCACAAGATGTGGCAATGACTGGGAGCAGATGTGTACATCCCAAGCATTTACACCCTTACTGTAAAAACAATAACAGCAGAATGGTGTAATTTCACATGAAGGGCATAAACTAGCCATGTGCTAGTCACCAATAAAATTTCCTTAGTGTTAATTACTTTTTGATTCTTTTAGTTGCAGTAAAAATGACAAAACAGCCATTTCAGAAGTGTAGCTGTGTCCTTTAGCCACCTCCTTCTGGGCCTTCTTCTACCCCAGTATATACTTACTATTAGCACCTCCACCCACAGCACATTGCCTCCAAGGTTCTGCTGCTGAGTTCCTGCTGCTGTTATTTTTACTTTCTCTTCTTCACCGTAGGGGAAATCTGCTGACCCGGACCCTGGCAGACATAGTGCACAAAGAAGACTTTGTTCTGAATTCCGAGTATCTTATCACGCTGCTCGTTGTGGTGCCAAAGTAAGGCAACAGTGTGTGCACACACCCCATGTGGCATTGAGTCCCAGGCCTAAGCACGGAACTGGGCAATAGCAGGTCAGGTTGGGGCAGCTCATGAGTGCCCTTACTGGGACACAGGTGAAACCCTTAGCAAAGAAGAAAGAACAATTTCTGCCAAGAGTGGTGCTGGCACAAAAGAAGGAGACAAAAGACTGTGCCAAAACTGGAGCAGGACAATTGGGATGTAGGTTTTTCATTGTTACAAGTGGGTTCTCAATCAGTCTCCTGATAGGAATAGTATGAGCTAAAAGAAAAACAGATTCTTACTGCAGCATAGCCAGTTTCTAGAAGGAATTAGAGCTGTCCCACTCACGGTCTCTGCTGGCTGTGCCCTTGTAAGTGCCTGCACATAGGATGCCTGCCACCAATGATGAAGTTACACTATGTTCTCCTCAGAGCCCTACACAAAACTTTTCCTCTCCATATCGCCCTGTCCCAATATACACATACAGCACCCTCACTCTTCTGTCTGTGAAAACCAGGTTGCAAAAAGCTATCTGAGGTAAGTTTGTTGGGTTTATTGTCTGAGTTTATTCACCCTAAAAGCAGACGTCTCTCTTTGCAAACTCTGACCATCCCCCTGTTCCCTTTCTCTCAGTGCTGGCACTTGCCATGAGTGCAGTCTAGCACCAGATCAGCTCTGGGATTGCACGCAGCAGATGTAGCACACTTACCTGTGGATCAGGGCAGCTTGTGCAGGAGTCCTGGAGCATGGGACACTGTGTGGCAGGCTGGAAGTGTGTGCCACGTTCTTCCCCCCATCAGCTTCCTGATGTTGACCCTTCCTCAAGCCAAGATCCAAACTGAAGACTGAGAGTGTAGCACTGAGGGAAACATCTCAGCTGGTGACTAGGAGAGGAAAGGATAGGAGAGGCTTAATGTATCTTAATGACATAACCCAGCACAAAGAGCTCAACCCTTCTACCCTAAGTTATTAGCTTAATTGGCTACATATGTCAACATTTGCTGTCCAATATATAGTATTTATTTACTGTGCTTTGTTTTGTGTTGCTCAAAGGTCAAGCTACATACAGTGGCAGAAGACCTATGAATCACTCTCGGATATGGTAGTGCCTCGCTCCACCAAGTAAGTGAAATTCAAAATTCAGCTCCCTGTTTGTTTCAGAGATTCCTGTCATGTTTCAGCCCCTTAAATTGGTGGATCCTGGAGGAAATCCCTAGTCTAATGCATAGGCTCTGCATTAACATATTTGCAATTCAAATAGAAATTAGTTTGTTGAAGGGAAGTAGGGATGAAAGAACAAAAGTCAGTTTCTTTACAATTAGCTTGTTCCCTTTTCCAGTAATCTGTTTCTTTCTGCTTTCAACCAGGCCGTTGCTTCATTTTGTGTAAAACAGGCAATTTATTACATTAATTGAGGTATAGTTCAGACATGTGCAATCACATAGAGTTTTGTGGAAAGTATTTTATAAAAAGATCAACCACTAAATTTGCATTAATTGCTTCCTGTTGTAGGATAGAATAATTCAGCATACTGTCATTTGCACTAGTAAATGCCATATTAACTCCTCCTTTCACCTGGGGTGAAAAATCTTTCCTAGGACTTAAGTATTCCACTGCTCAGCTCACACAGACCATGAGATTGGGTCCGGGGCACAAGAACTGAGTATTACCTGAAATGGAGAAAGTGGAAAGCACAGAGAAAGAAACAAACTATTTGCTACTGCCTGTCTCAAAACCACAAGTGCATGTAAAGGTGGGGGAATATTACCAGGAAACACAGAAAAATCAGGCAGGCAGAATGTGTGTATACTACAGTGGGTTCAGGAACTAAACTAACTGAGTTTTGCATTGGAGATAGAGTAGGCAGTGCAAGTAAAGTCATTGTTCCCTGTTTCAGTCACAGCAGTTTCCAAAAAGCAGGGTATTGTTCAGTATCATAAATGAAAATAAAAAGAATTGCAGAAGGGGAAGGCGAGGTAGGTAAAAAAGGCATGAGGGATTTGCCATGTCAAATCATAGCAGTGGATTTCCCTCCCACAGAATGATTGCTGAGGATGCAGAGGGAGGACTCTTCACTGTGACCCTATTTAGAAAAGTGATGGATGACTTCAAGGCTAAAGCCAGGGAGAACAGGTAAGAAGCACTTGACTGCTGGGCATGGCAGGCTAGCGAGATGAGGGTAAGGTGTGGCTTGCTGTGTGTGCAGCATGCTGAATCCATCACTGCTTTTAGGACTTCTTGACTGCTTGGGCTGCTGTTGGTCCTAAAGCCACTGAGAAGGCAGGGTGGGAAGGAGCTTTGGTAGCAGAATCAGTAGTCCTGTTCTACAAGCTCCAAGTTACAGATCCTGGAATTGTACTTTCTGCTCTCATACTGCTGACAGCAGGAAGCTGGCTTTCTGAGGGTGACTTCAACTCCCACCCTCCACATGCTTTTAACTTGTTAAATGGATAGCAGCTTCCCACACTTGCTTCTCCAGGAGAAAAAGAAATGAATGTGCATATTGCCTGGACTACAGCTTGTGAGACCAAATGCCATTCCATTGCAGGTTCATGGTTCGAGAATTTTATTATGATGAGAAGGAACTGAAATGTGAAAAGGAAGAGCTGATGAAATTAGCTTCTGACAAAAAACAACAATACGTAAGTGAGCACCTCATGAGCTGATGGCCCGCATAGTGGTGGCCTTTGCTACCAGCATTTGCCTAAGCATCTCACTCAGAAAAAGCTTTGTGGTTCCAACAATCTCCAGCGAGCTCCATTTAGCCCATAAAACTGAGGCACGGGATAAATAACATGTTTTGCCCAAGGTTACTTGAGTTTCTGATAGACTGGGAGCCACTATCAGGCTGCCTGGGAACTATCCCAGCAGCCCACAATGGCCTCAGTGGCAGCGTTGGCTGTGGAGCTGCTTCACTCAGTGAGGGGATCACAGCACTGTTCTGCTCTCACAGGGCCCCTTACTGCGCTGGCTGAAGGTGAACTTCAGTGAAGCATTTGTGGCTTGGATTCACGTGAAAGCCTTGAGAGTTTTTGTTGAATCTGTCCTGAGGTAAGTGGGTAAACACAGAGTGCAGGCAGAGATTCCTGGGGAAGTCAGACGTACAGCTCTCTTCCTGGTCCAGTTCCTTTGTGGGAGGAACCCTTACACACCTTGTTTTGTCTTACACACTTCACTCCAGGAGCTCACAGGAGACAATACAGATGTCCACCAAAAAGGTGACATATGAATCTGATGAAAAACTATTCTTTGGGGGCACATACAGGGAAGGGGAAAACAGAAAGAGACTGTTTAGTTGACTTTTGGCTTCAAAAAGAAAATGCTTTCCAATAAGGATGCAGCATTGTTTCTGCAACAGACCACCAGCTGGCATGCCTGGAGGCTGAGGAGGGAGAAGGGCAGGAGCAGACAGCTGTGCCCCTTCCCAGCAGATGATCGTATATGTTGTATTCCGAGGTATGGCCTCCCTGTGAATTTCCAAGCAATGCTGCTGCAGCCAAATAGGAAGTCTGTAAAGCGCCTGAGAGACGTCCTGAACGTGGTCTTCAAACACCTGGATGAAGTTGCAGCAGCAAGTATAATGGATGTATGTATTTGGACTGCAAGTACACAGGCTGTAGCTTCTCTCAACTTAGCTAAATGAACACTTCCACTGTCCTGGGGTTAGAGCATGCATCTCCTCACATCTTGCAATGCTAAGAGCCCTGGATGCAGCTCTAATCCCACCTCGTTACAAACTGGATTAGAGTAGGCTCAGATTATGAGGCAGATGCATAGAGATTGCTTACACTTTCTGTTGAAGCATCTGACGTTTACAGCTACCAGAACAAAACAGGTCAGCTCAATTATGGCTGTTCCTCTACATAAAAAGCTTAAAATCTACTATAAACATTCAGATCAACACAAGCAAGAAAAATTAATTTGGAACTAAATCCTAGGACTGTGACACCTCTGTCCCCTGTAAAAGGCTGTCATTCATAAATAATGGCCTTCAGCAAGCAGCAGTACTTGCGTTGTCCTCCCCGTATCTTGAATTACAATTCAGAACAATTTAGGCTAAAGCAATGAGCTAGCAGGCCTTCAAAACAGCCTAAAACCGGCAAGCACGAGTCCCACTGCATGAAGGGGGGACAGAGATGAGCTGCTCTAAAGCTGAAGCACGCAAAAATGCTACAAGTTCATGACATAGCACAAGCATGCATTCTCAATGCTAACTACATTAGGCAACCTGAAACAAGAAGCAGAGCAGATTCTCAGTGGTGAATTCCCCACCTTAAGCATGGCAAATAAAAAGTTCCATTGCACCTGTGGGAGAGGAGCACAAAAGCAATCCCCTGCAGCTTGGGTTACTGGTACTAAAGCCATTACTTCCTTTTGCAGCCTGGCATGGACATCCCTGGGCTACAACTGAGTAATCAAGAATACTATCCTTACGTCTATTTCAAGATTGACCTCAGTCTTCTTGACTGCAGTTAAAGAAGAATTGCTCAAGCTTCATCTATTACTTTTCAAGCCTCTCATGTTACTGTAAAACAATCTTTAGCTGCTGAAAGTCAAATTATAATGCAGATGCTGTAGCAGGATAATCTTCCTATCACTTCTAGTAATTTTTACAGTGACTACAATATAAGCATCTCTTATTCATAGCTTTACAAAAATATATTTCAGAGGCAGAAGTACTATGGTAGTATTTATTTTTTTTTGGTAAAGTACAAAGATGGAATATCTATTGGACTTGAAATAAAACAATTTAAAGTGTGGCAGCTAATGGATCTATTAGGTGTATACAGTCCTCTTTTTCTAACAAAGCAAACTTAAAAAAATCGAAACAGAAAAAGTAGAAAGCATCAGAGCAAAGCCCAAAGTTCCTTTAACAAAAAAACCAAAAGCTTAAGAGGAAAGATCCTCAAAAGTGCTGTGGAACTTATCATAATATGACTTACAGTCCCAAGTACTCACGAGTTTAGTTTTTGCAAAGGTATTTCAGTTAGAACAGTTCCACTAGAGCTCATCTGCTGGGATGACTTAAGAGCTGGAGCACATCTCCTGCATGGAATCAGCAGTTACTGCTGGCTGCCTGTGGTTTCGACACTGCCTTTCATGGGGGTGAGCTATGGGCAATCTCTTACAGACACAAGATGACAAATATCCTCATTATGTTATTTCCTTGAAAGAAGGGGAATCTTTCAGCTCTTTCATTCCTTATTTATAAACAAGCTGATCACATCAGGGTCACTTCACTAGACACCAATATACAAGACATGGAGAGCAATAAAATAATTGTACTTTTATTAAAAAAGCAGCAGTAAACATCCCTATTCCCAGTCCTGATTCCCCTTCCAAGGAAATAGCAATTCAGATCAAAACAATGCCAGATGGGAAGTGAAGAAATATTACACAATTTGCTGGAGACAGCACCAGGGTGGTTTTCTGTTAGCACCTGGAAATCCTTACGCCCTAAAACATGGATTAGCTTCATCACTAATCCAGGGGAAAGACCAACAGCTCCCAGCATCTCTCATTGCAGCAGCAACCCCACTTCCAATGTATAAATGATGTTATGAAGTCTGGCACAAAGAAAGAGAAAGCCCCTGAGAAGGAATAGGAAAAGGAAGACTGAAGAGCATTTAAACTAAGATTGTCCATCTTACCAGGCTTTAGGCCAAACTGTCAAGATCTCACAGCAAGGAGGTGGTTTAGGACTCCCCTCTGCACAAGCCTCTCTATTCTACAGTTCACTTTCAAGAGCCATCCAAAATGGGACTGCTTGTATTATGTGTACCTTTCTTACTCTATACAAGACTAACACTGTGTGTCAAAAAATATTTTATTCTTTAATTGAAACAGAAGCTGAGCAGGTTCCACCTCCATGAAAAAAATTACAGTTAAAATTGGTTACACTAACAGCCTCCAGTAACACTCAAACAGCACATTATCAACAAAATAAAAACCAAGATGTTCCGAAGAAATATCCATGTTGTCCCCAAAATATTTGTTACACAGAATACAATCAAGTTTACTGGTTATGAAAATTCATAGAATTTCTGCAATGTTTTCTTGAGATGCGTACAGTCCACTGCTGCAGTGCATCCAATAGCACAGTGTGTCATGTGCTACTTCTCCATGAAAAGGCCACTGAAAAATCTGTCTGATTGTGATCCAGGCTGCAAACTGCTGCGCAGACTTTCCCAAGAAAAGAAGTTTCCTGAAGATCTCACAGCTCATCTTTATCCCAGTCATCCAGATCCACATCACTGAGATCAATGTCATCTTCAACTGGAAGCTGTGAAAAAGAGAAGGTTTTGAGTACATGTTTAGAAGCACTTAGTGCCAGGAGATCCCTGAATTGGAAAGATTCTTACTTCATCCTGAGAGTAAAGCTCTCTCCTGTTGTCTCTTTCATTCATAAAGCTCCAAGTGCACTAAGCACAGGACAAGTGATCAGAGTTTAGACTAGGAGATTGTTTTTTACTCATCAAAATACTCCAGGTGAAGGCTATACCAATAAACTATGTACCAAATTACTACCATGTTGCATGTTTTTATCAGTCTGAAGTAGATCAAAGGACTGCAGTAACTTTGGTTTTTACAGCAATGTTGAACCTTAAGAAGGTAGACTTAAGTCACCATGTTATTTATTACACAGGCTTTACCTGACAAGCTTTCTGGCATTAAGACCTTGATGGCAAGGTCAGCATATTGCAGAACCCAAGTCTCCACAACACTCGGGTCTTGAATACATGCACTACTACCTCCCTTAGTCAGCACTGGTAATACATTTCTGCCTCAAGGGATCCAGCTTTCAGATCACATCCTAACAGTCAGGCAGGAACATCTGATCCACAATGTCAGATGGTCAATGTGCCATTTGGTCTGCTGGCAGGATTTAGATAATGGGAAACCATCAACACAACTTGCCACAATCTTGTACAAACAAGAACTTTCACACTAACAGGTGTTAGTTACTCTATCTTGTCACTTCTGAACCCAGCAATTCCTCAGCACTTTCAGAAATGGAGCACCTCTTACCTCACCATCTTTGCCATCCCAAGGTTCAACTGAATGAATTTTGGGGAAAGCTCCACCACCCACTGGTGCTGTAGAGCCACGACCAACGGAGAGTTCCCTGAGACAAAACAAGTAAAAGTTAAATTTAAGAAATTCCTCCAACCTCTATCCACCTGGAACAAAACCTGCTTCAGATAAAAGGAAGACAACTTTAAGATTTCATCTCTAAGTAAATCTAAACTGTCTGAATGCAAAAACTTCAAGAAGCAGAAAATGACAGAGCCCTTAAAGCAGCATTGAAAATTTACAATTGGATGCAAAGACATCTGTGATTTACACTATTTCATATTTCAGCAGTGTAAAAATCACAGATAAGTGCAGCCTCTTTAACAGTTTATCACTTAAGGTATCTCCAACGGGAGCCTGTAATTCTAGTTCTGGAAGTCACCTGCAAATGTTAGTGGGAATCACCAGTGATCTCCATTAGTGGAGAATTAGCCTCCATGGGTTCCAAAGTTCCTGCAACACAAAGGGTGTGAGGTAACCAGCTTCTGTTTGAGACACTCCATCCTGCGCTTGCTAGTTAGGCTTGCTCAAAAAGCCCAGCATTAAAATCCTGAGGAGCTACTCCCTTTGCATCTTTCAGAAGCAAATAAGACTGTATTAGCATTCCTCCCTAAGTGGAGTTCACAATTTTTTTGCTCTTCAAAGTGCCAGTTTCCTTACTTGTGGTTTACACTGCTGAGACAGCCTATTAGGCTGCACAAGCTGCCTACAGCAGCTGAGTGAATGGAATGGCCAGCCACACCAGCTGTGATTATACTGCTTTCTCTAGGCAGCACAGCTGAGCTGAAGTGTCAAGTAAGAGATTATTCTAGCAAGTAGGCTGCGTGATAAGACAATACCAAACCAATTACCTAATGCAATATATGCTGTTAAACTGGCTGTTGTGTCCTGGAAGCACCATCCAACCTCACCCAGGAGAGGCTTCACTAAGGTGGATTTTACAGACTAAGAAAATTTGTCATGTCTGACAAAAGCAGACACTTCTCTCGTGTGCATTAGTACAAACTGTCTGGTATTTCTCTTCTTCCATCTGAATCCTGAATTTTACTTGATGCTCTAAGAACGTTTCTTTTTTCAGCATTTAGAAGAAAGTCTGATCACTTTCACAAGTAAGAGTATTAGCACTGATTCTATTAATCCAGCAGGAACTGCATTCAGTTAATGTGCTTCTTATGGCAAGGTGGGGAGAGGCTGTTGCAGTTGCTTTTGCAGTTCTGGCTGTTCTCTGCCATTCTCCAAGGACAGACATGGAAGTAACACTGCTAAATGTAAGGTCTCAAGGGCTCTTGCATAACTTATGGCAGCTGGTGCTTTACCTGGAAGCAGAGTTCCCAATTCACTTTGACCGCACTAAAGTAACAGTTTAAGTTTAGCTGCTCTGTTTCAGTGCTGACCTTCTGTCATCCTCTCCACTTCCTCTCCCTATTCCATTCTTCCCCCGCACTGGCTCTTGCCCAGCTACACAAGAGGCAGTTTCAGGGAACTTGTGCTGAGCAGTGAGCTACTGACTTTTTGGATGGATTGTTTCAGCTCCCCCAATCAATTTATCAAGTGCTAGGAGAATGGAAAGGTGGCAGGGGGAAGACAGGACTAGACTGAATTAGAAAGATGAACAGCAATATACAGAAGCTCAGGAACTTCAACAGCACCCATTTAGATTCCCACAATGGGAACATTCCCATTACTAAGGACTAGTCAGAATGCACCACTTGAATTAAACGAAATTCATTACTAAGTTATTTCTTAAGTTACCAGAGAAACAGAATTTTTCAACATCAAAGCCCACTTCTATTTTCAACAGTTTTACTAAAACTACCTATCTTAAGTCTAAATGGCCAACTTAATTCTGCACACCACAAAAAGGTAATGACTGCTTTATTGCAATCCCCACTGAAGCCATCCCTTTCCTCCACTGTGAATTCTCATTATCTTAGTTCTCTTAACTGTGCAAGTCTTGTCTGATCCAGGAGAGTCTGCTTGTGGTTTAAAGAGTCATAGCCCCAGTTACAGGCAGATTTAAGTCACTTGAAGATTTCATACCTGAGAAACTCATTAATCCCTTGCTCACTGAATGATCCTTTCAGAAGGGCAAATTTCATCTTCCGAGCATTAACAGCTGCCATTGCTGGATACCCAAAGCCTCCAATCCCCAGAGAGCTCTCAAGATCTGACTGAGCACCTGCTTCTGTCCACAGCCACCTTGAGGAAAAGATGAAATAGAAAATTAATAATCAGGATAGGCACTACAATTATTTTCAAATCACACATATCCTGCAATCCTGCAGAGTTCAAGCAGGGCTCTGTATTGCCCTTGACACTTTCAAAGTCAGCAGGGAAAAGGAGGGTCCTGATCGTGAACCTTGCAACAGAAGAAAGCCCCCTCTCAGAAGCACCTCTAGGCCAGTCCCACCCACACAGCCACTGTAAGTTGAGTAAGACCAGCCACCAAACACAGTGCAGGGGAAGAACTGTGTTACCATCCTGCACAAACTGCTACACTTTAGCTGGTCCTAAGGAAAGTTTTTAAGTACTCAAGTCACAGATGGAAAGATTACAAAGTCCTGCCCAAATATCACTATAGAGGATTTCTAGCTAAGGACACTCAGTATTTGTTCCTCACTCAGGTCTCAGTTCCTCTAATGCTTAGCAAGTCCTCTGAGGAACCTCTGAAATGAGCCAATCTCAGCATTTTCCCCCAGGCTTTCATCCCATTTTTCTCCCTTTCACAGCATTCAGTGTGACAGAACAGCTCTCACTTCCTGGTAAGTCCTGGAGATCCTAACCTGCACCTGAGAGAAGGAGGAAAGGCATAGCCTGCTGGCCTTTTCTTTGACAGCATGAAACTGGTTAATAAACTGCAATTTACTTGTTTTTTTGAGAATTCAACAGTCACACTGGCAGACTAACTGACCAGCAGCGGACAGTAAAAGAAACCTCCCTAAAATACTTTAGTATTCAGGACAAGAGTAAAAGATGCTTAATCTCATTAATGCTTAGATATCACTTGTAAATGCAGAATTTGAGAGGTGGATGAAAATTTAAAAAAATTGGTTAAGGTCACAACATCCCCTTCTCCAGTAATTAGTGAAATATCAAGATATGCTACCCTGAACAAGGAACAACTCCTTTCTGTAGCTAATCGGGTATCATACAAATTTTATCCCGTTACCCCCAGAAATGCTCACTTCTTTTCCAAGACACCCAGTGAACAATGACACTTACCCCCACATTTTCTTTTTGTATTTTTCAGCCATTTTTAACATGACATCCAGGTAAGAATTTCTCCCTGAAGCTCCTGTTTGTTAGACAGAATTGGACAAGTTAAAAAACACAACTACACGCTTTAGGTGACAAATTCATACAAAAGTCTGCTTGCTTGTATGTGTACCTGTGTCAAGAATATGAGGCAGGACAGAAATGATGCAGAGCTGATGAGCATCACAGGTACTCTTCAGAACATCCTCACTAATTATCTAGACAAAAGCATCAGAAAGTCAATTACAGTAAGACTTGGTCCTTCGGTTGTGACTGCACTTCCCTCCAACAGCCTAATAACTCTATCCTACAAGGTAGTAAGTACTGAAACAACTTGACACAAGAGCTTACAAGTCTCTCCTAGTTCAGTGGTCCCCAGCACAAGAGTAATTTACAAAGAGTTCACAAAGTCTTCTGTTGAGCTTTGCAGCAACAGGAAACTAAGCAGTACCAAATAAGGCTTACAGAAAGCACAGTCAGATGTCACTTCTTGCTCAAAATCACTATCCTTGCCCGGGGCTAGAAAGAGCAACCCCAGGCCTATGTAAATGCCTGTGAGCACAAGGAGAGCCAGCAGAGGCAGCCTTTGCTGTGGATAAGAATGTTCAAGCAACAGTAACAGCAACACTGGTTTTGTGGGATCTGTCTCAAAAGGGAATTGATCGAGTGACCTACACCAGTGGTCTCCAACCTTTGATTGTGCATCCCACCGGTAAATAAATTTCTAAGCATGGAGCCCCTGATATATATAAATCAACTATATGCATATGCACATACATCAACATGCATTGCTGTATTAATATTAGAAAGCATACAAAATAAAAAATTTAGAAGGATAAGAAGATGAAATAAGCACCATTTAAAAATATCTTTAGGTTTATTAATAGTGCAAATGCCTTGGTTTTTTCCTTCCTACATCCCAATGGACTGTCTTGTGTGCACCTCACTTTAGAGACAAGTGATCACCATTTCAAATCTACCAACAGCAAGCTGAAAAAAGAAGTCGCCTTACAGAGGGTGGAGTTTTTTGAACAACAAGCAAAACTACTCATCATGCGTCTCCTAACAAACACTTTACAAATTACAAGGCCATGCCCTCTTATTGGAAGAAAAGAGGTGGGGCACAGAACCCAACTTTTTCACTCCTCAAGAGCAGATTCAGACCCCCTGGCACCATCCTGTCAATGCCTTCACTGTATCAATTCGGATAGTCCTCTAGACAACAACAAATTTACAGTAGAAATGAACATTCAGCTTTTTGTTATTTAAGACTTGTCATCCTTCACTTTCTGGGGCAAAACGGTGCACAAACAACTCACTTAGGCAGTTTTATTTAGAGTTCATATAGACCTGTAAAAACTGCTGCCAAGAGTATGATAGAAAAGCAGTTTGAGAAAATGATGTAGAGGTACCTCCAGGAGCTCAGGTGGTGGTGCATTATCAGAAAACAGATCCAGAGCACGAGCAATGATGTCAGATCTAGTTCTCCCACCATCATAATCAACAGGGTCTTCTCCTTTCTGGAAGATTTTAATGGTGGGAAATCCACGAATCTGCAAGACAAGTTTAACCCATCAGCTCAAATAAACCTGAATATTTATGGTGGAAATTATCTGCTTGTCTGATGTGTTCTAGATTAAGAGCAAGGGAAGAGATTCAACATCTTTGTGTATCAAGTCTCATATGTTCTGACTGAACTTGAATTTTGTAGCTTCCTACCTTTGCAACCATTCAAAACAAGGGTAATGTACGCTATAACCCTGCTTTGGGGTTTTGGCCTGATGAACCAGCAAAGGTTTCATCTCAATTTAGATGCACCAAGCAATGCAGGTGTAAGTACCATGAGGACTATCTTTACACTTCGTATCTATTAGACATTAATTTCCTGATTTGTCTGTGGGGGAACAATACTGTGCCTATATGGCAACAAGTGGACTGTATGCTCCTTCTGCTACACTTCCAGTAAATCTTGCTCAATGTTTCCCTTCACTGTCAGTCATGTGCACTTAGAGGGAAACTACACAACACACTGTAAGCTCCGTGGACTGTACTACAAATCCGAGAGTATCTGCTCTCTTTTGGCAAGCAACACACCTCATCTGGCCAGCTGATATTGTCTGAGTGATCCCTGATAACTGGCTGCAAGGGTTCCAGAGATGCCCAACCAGCCTACAGTCCGAAGAGAGAGACCTCTTACTCCAGATGATACAGGTACACAAGGTCTTATGGAAATAAACAGCCTTTCTCCTCAGCAATATCCAAGTTAATTCTTTTCCTCTCTCTTCATTGATTTATATTGTTACTGACATTCATGAATTATTTGAGGGAAAAAAACTGAATGTGTCACTTATTTTTAGCACAAAACATTTAAGTAGTACCAGATTAAGGAACAGTTCAGTAAGGATTGAAGAGAAATCTGACTTGGTAGAGATGGAAAGGCAATTGTAACCACTGCAAAGCACACTCACCCCATATCGGCTTGCCAGCATCTGATTGACTGTTGCATCTACTGCAGCCAGCTTTACTTTTCCTTTTGTTTGATCCTTCACCTCAGTGGCAGCAGCTGCCCATTCTGGCTCCAGGCTGAAAAACAGAGAGTACAAGTGTCCTAAGCTCTCTCAGAGCTAGGAAAAGTACACCACACTTCAACATTATGTAGCATGTTTTACTCAAGAAAAAAATTCTCTTGCTGAGAATGACAGCTAAGAGGGTTATCCAAACAAGACTGATGTCCTGCATCTGAAGGAATGAAAAGTTTAATATAGCTTCTGGATCTTATTTCTACTGATAACTGGGAATTTTACTGCTAAGGATTGCAGCCAGAGCAGCACCAAGGGGCCCTGAGCAGAAGCCCACACATTTTTGTTAGATCACCTCACAAAAAACCTCATTTCTGGTATACCAGAGATGCAAGGTCTCTTTTAGGGGATTAAGGGTATTACACAAAACAGGCACTAACAGGAACTGAATTGTTGAAGAAAAACCTCATTTACTTTTTGCAGTGCCCACACCATGGGGCATAAAACTCCACCATCCACACATCATCACTATTTATGACATTCTTATCAAAGCTGTCATCAGTCAGCTCAATCACATCCTTCTTATCTCCACCTCCGCTCTGCCGGCTCTGTAAGAAACAAACAGACCCTCGTGTAAGAAGTAACCAAAACTGGTCTCCCACACAGGCCAACTCCTGTGTGTCACATTGCACCAAATTATCTTTATTTGAGCAAGATACAAAACAGGCAGTGTTAGGTCATACAACTTTCCCTTTTTAAAACTGACAGTACACACAGCCTAGTCCCCACAGCACTTTCAAAACACAGCAAATGAACCTTCTCTTGAAAAAGGAGAAATCAGGTCAAAATGACCACCAAGAAGATGTGGGAACACTTTCTCAGTTCTTCATGCTCTGATCTGTCCATGAACAAAGTGCTCTCCAACCCCTACCTCTATCTCTAGATAGACTTGGTTCTAACCAAGTTCTGGTTTCCAGGCAAAACAAACATGGGGGAGCATGATACACACTACAGGGTAAAGTCCACCCAGGTCTTCTATCTGGCCACCCTGAGGATGTCAGACTGTACCCTGCACCATGATTTAGAAACAGTAGTAGGACCCAGAAGCTTTTCAATTTACCTTCAGGGAGAAATCCAGCAAGCCAACTTCAGAAAAACACTACCAAATTAAAAAACCTTAATCAGTCTAACTTAGACTAGGACTAGGCAAATGGTACCTCAGCCACCTGGAGAATAGCGCTAACAGGAACCCCAAAGTTCAAAAGGAGATGCACCTGGGGAGTAACAGCCCCATACACCAGCACACACTCAGAACTGATTAACTGGAAAGCAACTTTTCAAAGAGGAACATGAGTGTCCTGGTGGACAAGCTGAACATGAGCCAGCACTGTAACCCTGTGGCAAAGGTGTCCAACAGCCTCCTGAGCTGCACTAGGCAGAGTTGCCAGCAGGTCTGAGGAGGGAATCTTTTCCTCTGCTCAGCACAATGTGGAACACCTGGAGTGCTGGGTCTACTTCTGGGGTCCGCCACAGAACAGGCATGGACACACTGGAGGAAGTCCAGCCAGAGCTGATTAAGGGCTTTAAGCATCTGACATTTGACGAGAGGGTGAAGGAGAGCAAAGAAAACAAAGGCAGGCTCTTCTCTGCAACAAGAGACAAAAGGGATGAAGTTGAAATTAAAGAAATACCATTCTATGATTCCATAACCTAAAACATAAGAGAAAGGATTTCTACTGTGAGCATGGTCAAACATTGGAACAATTTCCCTGGAAAATGCAGTCCATTTGGAGTCTCAGTTCTTGGAGACACACAACTTTAAGGAACACAGGCCTGAGCAATCTGCTCCAGCTGGCCATGCACTGGGCAGGGTGCCTGGACTAGATAAAACTCCAGACATCCCTTCCAATTCTGTGACTGAGTTGGAAGCTTTGATCTCCTGTACAAGACAGTCTCCAGTTGAAAAACAAACACATTTTCCCTCAAATACCTGTTTTCCAGAACTGTATCCTCCACTTCTGCCACTAAGACGTTCTTTCACCAGGGACCGAAGAGCATTCAGAGCAGCATCGACAATAGCATCACTTGTCCTGCCACCTGCAGTGCAGAAAAATAGGTGATCAAACCATCAAAAGGCCAGTTTAAGGTGTGCTCCTAACTTAATTACAAACTTAATCCTCCCTCACCCTAATGACCTATCAGGAAAAGCAGGACTGGGCTATGAGCGATACAATACTAGTGGTGGGACATCTGACTTAAACACAAGCAGCAGGACTGACTTCACTACACCTTTTCATTACCTGGCTTTTCTGAGGAGGGGTGACTCTACAGCAAGCTCCAAATAAACAGGAAGAAAGGAATAATTCCTTCAAATTGCCTATCAAGCACCAACTATGAACTGCAGGTGGGACTGTTAGACAATGCTAAGACATACACAATTTGGTCAAACCACTCCCACACATCTGTCTCTCAGTTACTACAAGAACTAGACAGGAAGGAAACACCACACAACACAGCTACCATAATTACTGCATTCAGGGAAGTTTTTAGGCATGCAACATTTAAAAGATCATCACATTTACCCTGATAATCCTCTGCTTTGTTTTTGTTGGCTCCAAATATCTTGATAGTAGGAAACCCTCTGACTCCATACTGTCCACCCAAGGACTGATGTTTATCTGCATCTACTGCACCCACTTTCACTACACCCTGCAGAAACAAAACAAAAAGTGACACCTAAGACTTCTACAGTGATTTAATACCTTTTATACTCTCTGCTGGGGGCACAAGGGAAACAGGGAAGAGAGAGCGACAGTTACTAGGACAGCAACAGAATAGTCAACAGAAGAGAGGTATTTCCCCCCACCAGCATACAAAACACTATAAATGTCCACTTCTTCCTTCAGTGTGACAAAATAAATTTTAAATTGTTTGGGCCATTATTTAGTTGGGTTTTTTTGTTTGGTTTTCTTAGAAGGAGAATATATATATATATTTTACATAGGCAAGAGTTCAGCTAATCATGACATGACTAATTTTTCTATAATTAAAAAAACAGTCAACACCAATGGTTTACAAAGCTGTTTTCAGTCCTAGAGAACAGTAAATGGGAATTCACAGGGACAGAACTGACTTTCTTCCTCTACAATTCAATGGCTTCTTTTAAAAAGAATACAACAAACCAAACCAAACAAAAATCCTGGATTTCAAGTTTTCAAGTGCCTGAATAACACTTCTCTGGCTAGACAAGTATGATTAAAGTGATAATGGTTTTAAGGACCAAACCCCTCCATGTTCCCAATCCAGATGTCAAACAGCCAAACTCTCTTCAATCCACTTCCACAAGCACATTTGAAAGCCTAAACTTACTTTTAAAGCTGTTGCTGCTTTCTTCCACTCAGGGGTTAGCCTTTGACAATGACCACACCTTTTAGAAAAAAAAAACCAAAAAATGGTAAATGTCATTCAGATCTGACAACTATTTCACAGTCATTCACAGCAAACTGTAGGAGACTGAGGATTTACTCATGAAGAGAAGAGACTACACCACAAGATCACATCATTGCTCAGGCTTCTGAAGAAAAACCTCCACATTATATAGACCGCAGCAACACTAGAAGAGGCACAGCAAGGCTTCCCCTAAACCCCTCAGCCCAGACACAGTCCAGCTGTTGCAACAAAAGGCCACTTTCTTCAGAATGTGGAGCTTTGGATGGCAGTATCACAGAGGATTTGTACAATGACGGAATATATATATCACCAGAATTTAAATGGAATAGACTCCGTACTCTGGACCTGAGCAGAACAGGAGACAAAGAGAGATGCTAAATTAAGATGCACAAAGCCAGTATTTTTCAATGGAAATTGGAAATTTTAAGTGTGATATCAGATCTGTGCTCTCACATCAGAATTACGTTCAGGAACACAGAAGTGAGAGACCTTCTCATTTACCTACTGCACTTTAATCAGTCATTTTAATACTAATTTAACCAGAAAAATTGAAGTAGAAAAATGGCATATAAGATTTTGCTAGCAGACCCTATTTGCCAAATTGAAATGCCAATTCCTGCCTTTTTCCCCCGTGAAAATATTTAAAACAGGAATCACAGGTACAGCTATTTTGCCAGTCATGTGACCATCAAAATGACAACTGTGCTGTCAACAGCTGAATGAAACCTTGAGCTGATCAGCAGCAGATTCCTGTGCTGCTCCTCTGTGATTAGAGCAAGCAAGTACACAGCTGCAGTTCTTACCATGGGGCATAGAACTCCACGAGCCACAGGCTCTCGCTTTGGATGACCTCCTTGTTGAAATTAGTTGGTGTGAGCTCTATCACATCATCACTGGCTGAATATAAACCATTAACTGCCAGGAACAAAGTGCAGCTCACTGTGCCTACAACGAAAAGCAAAGACATCAGCACTCCTGTTGAACATCCATGCCTCTCCTGTTGCCACTGCTAAATCATCTCCCCACTCTTTGCAAATCAGCAGTGGTGGGAAGGGATTCCAGTTAGACCAGATAAAAAAGGAAGTTAAGGCAAGATAGATGCTCTCCCTCCTCACTTAAAACATGATTCCATAGGATCACATAAAATAGGGTCTGTGCCTAAAGCTAGCTTGAGTTATGCCACTCCTGTTACGGCTCTATAGAGAGACTTGTGTCAAAGCTCCTACCCTAACTTTTGCTGGTACCAGACCACCAGAACTTCTCCAGGGATCCCCACAATCAGCTATGTTTTCTTCCAGTTCTCATAGAAACTCCTAAGCCAATTGTTCAAACCTCTTGCACAGCAGGCACTCAAACACATCTTTTATAGGATCACATCATGCAGGACTGTCCCAACTAGGTTTGGCACAGTTACACTGATTTTAGGACAAGCACTTGATGCACTGGTAGTGCATCGTTCTTGCTCATGAGGATCTTAGTCTACCATTGATTTATCTCTTTAGCATAAAGAGATAAATCAATGGAGAATAACAGCTAAATCTCTCTGGTTAATAACTCAAGCACTCTGAGAATGCTAAAAAAATAACATTAAAAGATAGAAGGAAATTGCTTTCTCTTATAGCTTTGTACTTCTGATAATTTCTGGAAGTTATTATTGCTTCAGACTTTGTACATAAAATCTCATAATCCTTCCTTCTACCTAGTCAGGGAGATTTGAGAGATGACTTGATGAGAGATGACAAGCATCTGTGTAACAAAAAGCACCCAACAAAAGACTTTTCTTAATCCACTAAAGACTGGAGGGAGCAAGAGCTCAGACACCCAGGTTAGAACCAGACAAAAAATAGCTTTACTGCAAGTGGTTAACTTGAATGGGAAGCTGCACAGTCTCTCTCAAGACTCAACACGAGAGAAAAACAGGTCAACGATGCAGAAATGCTACAGCACATGGTATACAGATTGCACAGCATCACCTACACTTTATCAGTCCCACACAATTAAAGCTGGTTTCATTACCCCTATTCTGTAGGTGAGTGAAGATGACAGAAGTAAAATCTTCCACGTTACTCAAGCAGAGATCAGGACTGAAATGCCACACTACAACCCAGTGCCCTATCCACTGCACCACTACCCCATCCTAATGGTTTCTTCTAGAACGAGGACTCAACCCTTTTCTTCTGGGGTGATCAAAATCGGTTTCCACCATCAGATGTACGAGTTAGATTGGCTCTGTCTCTTCAGGACGCCCATACACAAGCTGCACTTCATCAGCATTGATCAACTGACTTCGAGGAGATCCATGGCTGTCACAGCATGTTACGGTGACCTACAGAAGCAGCTGCTGCTGGGGTAGAGTAAGAAAGTAAGGATGGAAAAAGTTCCTTGAATGTTACAGTCACTCTCAAGAGAAAAAATCTCCTCTAGACAGAATAAGACCATTAAATTGAAATCAGCATATTCTGGCTTCACCTTTTAGGTGATCTCTGGCAGAATACATTCAGAAGATGAAATTCACTCAGCCATTTCTGTCCCTTCAAAGAGAGAAGTTCTAGCTTATACAAATACACCTGCTAAAGAGAACTCACAAAAGAAAGTACATGGTGAAATTCACCTAGTCACCTATCACTGCATTTTTTTAGAACTATGAGTCATGAACTGGTGGCATAACTTTCTACAGTGAAACATTCAAGGTTTAATTCAACTTCAGCAAAGGAAAAGATCATTTTCCTGCAAGCATCTACGACAGATAAATGCAAATCTGACCTTATTATTAAGGAAAAAACAAATAGATAATCTGATTTCAAAAGCTGTTTTCTAATGTAAGCAAATCACATAGACAGAAGCATGGATAAACCAGCTAAGGCAGCTCCACGCTGGTATTACTAGTCCTAATTGAACCGTAAAGTTGCAAGTCTGGAGATCTATTTAAAAAAGCTTTTGTCACGGGATGATGATAATGATTCTGCGAACTTCCTCCTACAAATACCCCGTCCTGCAGCAGCGCTCGATGTGCCGGAGCTCACGCATCCCCGCACACGTGCGCCCGGCGAGCCACGGCCTGGGGCAGAACTCCCGACACCTTCAGCGTTTCCATCGAGGGGCCCGAGTGGGAATCGTTTACCAATTCCTCCGGCACACAAGAGGCAGCAGCAGGGGCAGAGGAACACCAGCTCCCCTCGGACTCCTCCGTTTGACCTCGGTCACTGCTCTCTTGCTGCCCTCAAAGCACCAGATCGCAAGGCAGGGCAGCCAGGCACGCACAACACCGCCGCTTACTCAAATCAAAGAGGGTCTTTTAGTAGGGTGAGAGATAACCACGGTTTTCTTTTCTTTTTTTTGCTGCTGGGATCTTTAGGACTTTAGAATCTCTCTACTTGTGCTTCGCTAACCCACCGAGCAATGCCCGCCCCCGCGGCACAGACCGGCCACAGCCGAGCCGCGACTCCGAGCACTGTCCCCACAGAATCCATGGGGTTGGGAAAGACCTCTGAGATCAAGTCCAGCCCATGACCGATCACCCCCTTGTCAACCAGACCACGGCACTGAGTGCTACCTCCAGTCCTCCCTTAAACACTTTCAGGGACGGTGACTCCACCACCGCCCCGGGCAGCCTGTTGTAATATCTGATCACCCTTTTTGTGAAGAAATTCCTCCTAATGTCCAATCTAAACCTCCCCTGCTGCAGCTTAAGTCTATATCCTCTAGTCCAGACAAGCTGCCT
>NW_008240221.1:5155870-5208334 GCF_000691975.1 Corvus brachyrhynchos
GCCGCCCCCTGCCTCAGCGCTGGCGGGTGCCCGGGCCTGAGCCAGAACCCGCGCAGGCCTTCAGGGGGAAGGAAGGCAGGCCAGGGATTTATCCTGTTTGGTGGCCGAGCTGCTTTGCTACTGCCTCTATGACAACCAAGGCAGGCATCTAGATTTGAAAAAAAAATATATTTTCTAGTCGCAAGCTCTTCCGTAGAAATTAGGCCGGCTGAGTCTGCTGCAGTCCGGGCAAATACAGGCAGGGGGAGGGGACTGGTGCATGCTGATAAAAGGGCTGTTAAGCCTCGAATAACCTGCTTGCATTCGACAGACGCTTAGAAAGTTTAGGTCCAGCAGCACAGCACGTAGGTGGCTCTTTTATGCGAAAATTCAGCATCCCAGTTCAAAAATACTGGAAACAACTGATTTGAAAAGCTGGTATTCCGCCCCCCTCCCCCAAAGATTGCACATTGCAGGTGGGCCCTAGGGCTTGGGGCTATATGTAGGGCACAGATCCAGACAAAGGCTTTTGCAGAGCTATTATTACTCTATTAAGTAAGCTGTCAATTTTGTAGTGTAGTACTAGTAGCTGAACTTGACGTATCTGAAGTTGGCTAAATTTTACCCCCATCCACAGCCCCACTGCTCCATGCTCACAAAAGAGCACTTTTCAGAACGGTTCAGTCCTGCTTTTCGAGAGAATGAAATTGTTGGCACAGTAAGAAAAGACAGCCGTTTTCACCCTCAAGTTGTTTCAGAAATGAGGACACAGAGATGCACGGAATAAACATTTTAATCATAATGGCTACAAAATACTGATGTCTTGGCATTTCCATCCGTAAAAGGGCAGGCTGCTGAGCAGACAGGTTCAGGTCTGCGGCACTTCCTAGATCTTAAGATAAAACATGTCTATTATTTTACTGATTCCTAAAGCAAACAGGAGCTGCTTTGCAGACCAGTGAGTATTTCTCCAAAGTGTCTCTTACATTCCACTGGTATGGCGAAAAAACTGAACATGAGATGTCAGGGGCACTATTGAGCACTTAGCATGACGTTAGCTCCAGGTAAAATTCTCAAACTCAGAAATCATTAAAGAATCATTTAATGGCGTGTATATTAGCAGAGAAAATTGAGAATTGGGGGCGAGGGGAGAGAATGGCTAATAGAAGGATCTGCGTAGGGATAAGTGTGATTTCTTTTTCACGGTTGTCTGCTGCAGTAAGTTGAATGGTTGTGTTTAACATTTCTATAGCACCGAGAAGCATGTGTTAAAGTACTTACTGCCGAATAAGAGCCTTTTAAGACAAGAGTTTTACGGACTCGTCAGATTCCTTGTGAGTTTCTGCAGGAAACGGTTCTACAGGAACAGTTCAACATTTTTATGTGTGTTCTGGAAATACACATAAGATAGTGCCGATAAAACCTGCACCATGACAAATATTAGTCGAGTGATAAGTAACGATGAAAACAGGGAAACAATACAGGTTATGTGATAAATGAGCTGCCTTCCGACAGAATGCATTAAGGGTGGTAATGAGCTCGCATGGGGCTTTACTATCTCAGTGAAGACAGTCACGCAAGAGATTTAGATGCTGTTTCTCCATTGCCACATCTACATTGATGTATTAGTGGCAAAAAGTCTCATGTGACTCATGGCTACATACAAAGGGGAATAGCAGAAAGATATTTTGTCTGCAAACATTAATGAGACAAGTTATTGAGTCTACATTTAAAGACCCATAGATATTTGCAGGGACAGGATTAAAAGGGACTTTGCAGATTTCCAAGGTCAGCAGGCTGATGAGCAGACATCATTCCATGTATGAGCCTGTGCCACCTCATGCACCCCCTGTGCAGGGGAGCCAGCTGACACCAAACCTGGAATCGATTACCCGAGAAAGGAAATGCTGAGTTTAAAGAACACTTGCACAGGACACTGAGATAAACAATGTTATAAATGTGAGAAATAATCTTGTATTCCAGGGATCTTGCCTGGTTCCTGCTTTTGCAGATGAGTATAAGAAGTGTAACACAGAGGCATTCTGACTTGGCAAGTTCTGGTTGCTTTCTGACTTCCAAACTGAGATGGGGCTGAGTGTTTCTGTAGTGCAGTTCACAGTAAAACAAGCTTTGCCTGAAGGAACATTTTTCATTTGTGTTATTAACATGCATTTAATTTTAGTCACTAGTAGTTACCAAAAGGCTGGAATCAGCTATCTGTCCTCTTCTGTTGTTTAAATGGAGCAATCAACTATTCAAATCCAGGCCTTTCTCTCCCAATTCTTTATTATCATGGTCATTCAAGTTCCCAGGGGGACCTATCATTCGACTTCTTTGTATCATAATTTATTTGGGATTAGCCTCTTTCACAGCCATTTTGTCATCACTTCTGGACTCTCAAAATGGCATTGAAAACCCAGTAGTTTTAGAGGCACCCAGTCTGACCTGATCACGCAGTCACAGTTCGGATTGTAGCAGTATGAGGTTTATTCTTTATGCATGACAACAGAAGGTATCACATTTTCCAGATGCCTGCTTTGTTAGGTTATATCCTGATAGCAAACAAGATGGGTAACAATGACACACCCTGATGCAGAAAGTCACCTGCCATTCATCTGGGCCACGTGAGACAGCAAGATTGCAAGATGCATCAGAAGGATTTCTAGTGGCATTTTCTAGAATATTGTTTGATGCAGGATACCTGTTAGAGGTCCCTCCCTTGATCTGTGAAGCCTCTGTTGTCCTGGGATCTGAGGATGCACCCACTCCTTCAAAATAGCAGCAGGTACTAGCTTTTTTAGTACTTCTAATGTTAATAGCTGCCAAACCAGTTTTACTGCCCATGAAGAAGTTTGGGAGGAGTGGTCATTGCTGATGGAGGTGTTACTAGTCTGACCCCATTTCATTCTCAGTTAATTTTCATCTATCTCAATTCCCTGAAACATCTGCACAAGGGAAGGGGCAGGTTCAGAGGCAAGAGTCTGGCAGGACCCCAATAGTTCTGACTTCTAGTAACTTAAGTTACCATAGACTGAACCCTGAGATTTCAGTGGCAAAAGGAAAACAGTCAATAAGGATCTGGTTTATTGAGGATGCCTCTGTGCTGATTGGAACCTGTGAGCAGCAAGGGAATGGATGATGCAGGAGGAGATGTCTCAGATAGCAGTATATCAGAGAGGGTTGCAAGCATGAGCATCCAGTTTAGAAGCATGAAAACCTTTCAAATTCAGTTAATTACGCGAGAGAGAGAGTTCCCAAAATTTGTCCCAAAGAGTACATAATGACAGTGCTTCCTGTGCTTGCAGTTCCAAAGAGGGAATAGGAACAGAATGGAAAAAGAGATTCTTGTTTTGCTGAAAAAAAGAGTTGCTTCTGGGTCCATTTCCCTCTTTTCTTCAACTTGATCAAGCAATTTGCAAGGACAGCAAGTCTCAAACCTTCTAGCTTGAAGTATCTAACAAGGCTTGGCAACGCAGAAATAGCATTTTCAGCAGCTAAATAAAATCCTTAGCTTCTTCTGACAGATCTACCAGAATATTCTGCATTAAAAGAAAAAATTACACAAAACCATTTCAACTAAACCAATAAGATTTTCAGGAAGTAACATCATGCTTGGTGCAGAGGACTGTTTTGCAGTCCAGAGGATCCTTTAGGAGTATCTCTAGTTGAGCCTCACTTCTGTGCTAAACAGAAGTACAGTCTCTTCATGAGTCAGGGCTGACTAGGTCATGTGTAGTTGTATGGCAGGCCACACTGTCTGTCACTTTGGAAGTCACCTTGGGATTGTCAAGAAAATACAAGTATAGTGGATACCTAATGTTATGGAAGTCCAGTAAGTGTCTTGACATTTTTCAGTTTAATGGCTGCCTTGTTGTATTGTGTATTGTGCCCAGGAGAAAAATCTGTTGTAATAAAGTATGCGTAGCTGTCTTTCATTAAGAAAAATAGGTTTGACTTGAATGTATGACATATAGGCTGACCTGTTGTATAGAAATCCTTGGAAGTCATGGCTTGAATGAATGCCCGTGAGCACAGATTGTTCTCCTTGGTGAGGAGAGCCTCCTCAGAGCCTCCTCAGCTTAAGTTCCCACTATGTCTTGAGAAAGGACCAGGGGAAATGTTCCAACCAAGGAAAATTCCAGCCAGGAGAATTCTGGTTACATGATGCAAAAAACATTTTTCATTTTGAGAGTGACTGAGCATTGGCACACAAAGATTTTGGAATCTTCATCCCTAGAGATATTAAAACCCTGAGCACCCAGTCTTAGCTTTGGCTCTAAGATCACCTTCAGTGGTCCTTACTAACTCTCTGAAGGCCCTTCTCTGCCATCTGCCCTGTACAGTGAACACAGCATTGCTAGCATAGTCAATGCTTTTTTTTTCATGACAAGCTATTTCTGTGCAAGGCCTTGTGCTGAGGTCAGCTTTTACCGCACAAGCTTGATAGCTCTGTGTAGTGCTACACATCAAATCACTGTAACTCTGCTAGACAAGCCCTGCATGTATTTGCAGCATCTGTATGGCCACTTAACATCTCTGCTCGAGAAAGTCAAAGCATCAGCCCCTTGAAAATCTAAGAGCCAGCACCACAGACCTAATATTCCTGTCAGATTGCATTAGAGGGACTGTAAATAAGTTTAAAACCAGTCAAATGATTTCTAGTTGTTCCTGAAAGGCTGAAGCTGTATGATCTTGTTACAAATATGTATTTCTGCAAAAATCAGTGTTTTCAGACATCTCATGAGTCCAGCTCAGCTTCCCCTCTTGGTGTCTTGCTTTACTAAGTCATTGAATATAGAAACCTTCCTCCTTTAGCTGCTCTGGACTGTACTGGTTCTCTTCTACTCCTGAGCAGGAGAGTTTGCCTTCAGCTCTGATTAGCACATCTTATAAGGCCAGCCTGGGTTTTCCTGTGTTTTAGTGAAGCTTTCAGAAGTGTTGATTTTAAAGGATATTTGAGAAGTGGTGGAACAAGACTAAGAGAGCAGATATTGAGGGAGTTGAAAAATACAGCAGTGTGTGTACACCAAAGGAAACTGGAAAAAGATGGGAAAAATACCAAGAGTGGCAGTGAAGGGGTATATTTATTAGGTGTTATAGATGTAGATCTCTGCTAGTTTGTTTGTGTCAGGTTGGTGGAAGCAAGTCTGGTTGGAACGAGGAGCCTGCACATCCAGTCAGCTCTAGTGGTACCTGCATCCCGGGGGATGCTGGCTGATGGGACAGGGTTCTGCTCTGTCCTGCTCCTCTCCTTTCACCTTGGTCAATCTAGGATGGCAGTGCGCTGCACTGGAGTATTTGCACACAATGGCAAGCAGATTTTTCTTCCAAGGTACACTATAGGTGATTCTTTGGCCTGATTTCATATTGCTGTTTTATTTCTTCAAATGCTTATTTAGCTTTCATTAAGGAATTGATTATTTTGGGGATGAGGTTGGAAAAAAGCTTGTGTAGGGCAGTTAGGCAGTTACCACCAGCCTTGTTTGCTTTTCTGTAGTTTCTTAGCCTGAGTTGCTGTCTTGGTTTGAAAGACAGGTGTCTGCTAAGGAAGGCAGGAGCCTCCCTTGGAATGGCAGATGCAACCCCCCTTTCCCTCCGAGTTATTATAATTTTGAAATCAAGGGGCTTTTAGACAAAGATGTGGGAAAATAGGAATAACAGTTCTTTACTATTATATATATAACCAGTCAAACAAACAGCAATAACTATGGCAATAACAGCAAACAATCACAAACCCAGTCCCAGCCTTCTCGGCTGTCGGGCCCTTTCCCCTCGGGTGCAGTTCCGCTCGCAGCCGGCAGGGGCGCTGGCGGCTCCCGGTGAGCAGGGCAGGTGCGATGGTTCCCCCGCGGCTGCAGGGGGCGCTCCGGAGCGAGCTCGGGGAGCACGCGGCACTGGTGCCCTGGGATCCCGGGAAGGGATGGGACAAAGGAGCTTCACAAACCCCTGGGTCCGGCCAGACCCTATCCCCTGGAGGTCTGGGCAGGCAGGGCGAGCACAGTTACAACGTAGCGAAGGCTCAAAGCAACGGGGGGGGCAGGGCAGCCACGACCTGGCTCCCAGCGGGGGGATGGGATCCCGGGGCTTTTCTGGCAGAAGGAAAAGCAGCCGACGAAACAGCCTCCCTCTCCATCCAAAACGCCGGGGACCGACTGACCTCACACCCAGGTGAAACAAAAGAGTAGCCAGATGCACCCCGCCTTCAGTGGCTAGGTCTTTGTTTTTCTTAAATACCCAGCAATTTGTCCCCCTAGCAACATGTATGGGGAAAATTCCTTTAAAAGAAAAAAAACCCAGGAGAGCTCCTAGAACCCCAACAGTTGCTAATGGACAACATAAGTTCCCTCATTAGCTGAATAATATATAAGCTTGCCTTTATTTGCACCCCAACAAAAAATTGGAACTGCTTTGCTAAAAAAATCCCAGCAGTAAACTGAAATTATTTTAGAGAAGGGCATCAAGGTGGCAGAGTTTTAGAAAGAAATGGAATGACCTATTTCCTAGGTAATGAATAAACAATGACAATAGATGACAAATACCTGTATAGTACAAATATCCATGTGATCAAAGAAGTTTCTTTGTGGAGTATGTGGAAGCAGGTGAAAGAGAAGTGGGAAGAAATTAAGGATGAGTTCATGAAAGCTGTTTGTTGGAAGAGCTGTTGAGAATGGCCAAGTCTAGGGGTTACCCCTCATGCCAGGGGGTTTCTCTGCAGGGGAGAGGGACACAGAAAGACAGACCTCCGATTTCCCCTGCCCTTTAGGTTTTGTATTTTATAGTTTACAGTTTAGCTTTTATAGCCCTACAATTTTTATACTCCCCTGTCTCAGCACTGGTGGAGGCATTGCCCTAATGAATCAAGAATTATTGCTGCCAGGTATCAGCTGGTGATAACCACTAGATGCCACTGTGCCATTTCTCTGTGCAAGACTACGTGCCCTTTGCAGACCTGAGCACAGTATGTTCCTTTCAGTGGCAGCTCTGATGCCTTTAGCTCATGGGGATCTCAGCAGAACATTTGGAAATGTGTGTGAGTGGCTTTGCGTGCATGTAGTCCAACAGAGACTTATGACAGCAGTGACTGAGAGGACAGCAGGAAAGGTTATTCGTCACTGAGGTAATGCTAGCAGGACTAGTTCTTATACAACAGAAAGCAGCAGCGGCCATTACTCTATAAGAAGTTTGCAATATTTTTCTATAAGCTCCTCTTGCTCTGCCTGAGTTGCCACTTGCCTGTCACTGTGAGCTTGGGGGCAGTCAGTAAAACCTGAATTCAGGACTAGCAAATAGGGACACAAACACACAAGAGCTTTGTAATGCACCTAAACATGATTAAAACAAACAAAAACCCCTATAGATGACACCTTCTACTGTGTTGTAACAAATTGTCACCTAATCAATATTGCTTCATGTTGCTTCCTTTATGACATTATCTTCTAGTGATGTTACAAGTGCTGTTTTATGCAGCCTCTTTAATCACTATTAAATAAAAAAAATTTAGTGAGGTTTAGAAAGTTCTGGTGAGAATAAACCACACCACCTCTAAGCTAAGAGCTTCCTCTGGGCTAAATATTCCTTAGAGAAAATTTAGGGCATTAGCCCTTAGTTTGCTTTGGAATATACTTTCCTGTCTCCCTACAGCTGAAGTTTTGTGCTGGCTTTTTCTCTTAACCTGTCCATAGGCCTAATCCTAGAGTGTCCCTTGGACAGGATTGCCAAAACCTTCTCCCAGTTACACCATGTCCAAAGAGGGTACTTTTTGCAGTCCTTTCTGTCATCTTCCAGCCCTGCTCCTGCTGTTGTCTGTGGCTCTCAGATCTAGTCCTGACCCAAGAAATAAGCTAAGCTGTAGGCCAGAGATCCTTCCCAATCAGAATTCTTTGGATATGAGCTCTGGTAATGGCACTGCTTTACTTCAGTGTTGGGTTGAGAGAAAGCCCAGAGCTCCAGGAACAGGGCTGATGGCACTCTTCCAAAGTGGCTTCTGGCATCAACCTTTAATTTACTTGGAAAGACACCTTCCAGCCTTTTAACAGCTGTAGTTTCATCTTTTGTCTCTGTACTGAACTGTAATCCTTGGCTGGACCTTAGACAAGGTGCCCAAGCCTTTCCTCCAGCTATACAGTCTCCACAGGATAGACCTTTCTACAGCTCCAAGCTTTCTTTGGCAGCCCCTTTCCAGCTCCACCCCAGCTGCATCTCTGGGATGTCTTGGTATCTCAGCACCCAAAACTAGGCTGAGCCACTAGCCAGAGATCACTTAGATATGGGGATGAAATCAGCATCTCTATTTCAGTTTAGCTGGTGGATCTCTGACAAGAAGAATTGTAATAGATTTGTGTGAGTGTGCACGTGTTGAGTTCCAGAGAATTTGCAAAACTTGGTGAACTTGCAAAATAAATAAAACAACCCCAGAAGCAAATAGTGTGGGTTACTCATTATCAAGCTAATGAGCATCAAGAGGATGAGAATAGGTACACGTTGTACATTGGAGAACAGAAAAAAATTGTTTTTCTCATGTAATGAGACTTTCCCCTATGCATTCCATTTTGCGTTTAGCCTTGTTTGCCACATGCTCATCTTTGTAAGTGTACAGATGGAGGCACATGTCTGTATGGCAGCTCTGTGCATGAGACAAAGACAGGATGTGATGGATACAGAATTTATCAGAAAAGATGCTAAAATGTAACAACATCCAGTTTCACTTGAGTCTTTCCAGTACAAAAACATTTAAATATAGTAAATGGCATGTTAATAACATTGGAAGTTGCAGAATTCCCATGGAAAGAGAGGTTGAGCATGAACAAGGTTGCAACAGAACACAGAACCACCATGAAAGCCACAGGGGTCCCTTTTGTCTTGCCACTTGCCAGCCCGGCCAGGCAGGTTGTGTGATGGGACAGAAGCTGGTCATCCCAGATTTTTTGTTACTCTCTTTTATTTAGTATTTCAAAAGCTTGTACTATATGAGTAGAACCAGCTGGGGTACTAACTCAGTGCTGATCCTCTGCCTACACTTGTTGGTTTAACATGTGGAATACCAGCTTTCTCTGGAGTGATGCCCTTTATTTTTCAAATATTGGTTTAGTCATCTTGTGAGTTCTGCAGTTTTTCATTTGAGTGACAAATGAGTGACAAGCTAGAAGTCAAAACACCTTATCTCCAGACACCAGCTGGTACTCTGTCTGGACTCAACTGATGGCTTTTAGAAGTATGTGAAGTCTGTATTAAGCATCTGAAAAGGCATGTGTTTGCCTTGTGTTAGTGATTGAATCCTGTTGGATTTTAGTTCTTGCTGTGCCACATGTTTTCTGTGCCAGAATTTGCAAATCTGCAGACTAATTTATCTTCCTTTCCCCTCACTCACTCTGCTATTGTCACTAGTTAAAACATGTCATCCATCAGAAAGCTAATTCCCACTACTGTACAGAGGAGCAGTCTGAGGAAACGGTATTTCTAGGAGATCAGGGCTGTGGCATGTGTTTGTTCTTTGGAAGCTAGAGGTCTGGAGAACTATCTTGGTTTTACTTTTTTTATCTTTTTTCTTTTATTAGGGACAATGGCTTGGATCAACTCCTCCTTAGAGGAAGAGGCTGTTTTCAAAACTAACCTTCTTGTAAACTACCAGAAAAAGCATTGTTTCCCAAAGTTTCTTAAAAAAGAACATTTTGAAAGTCTCTAGCCAATTGTCCCTGTGCAGGGAGACTTAGTCATTCAGATACTCACACATCTGAAAGGAGATATGTCTGAACAAATGGAGGGAGTGAAAGAATAGAAATGGATGGACTGAGATACCCCCTAAGCTCTATTTTAGAGGTTCTCTGAGGGAGAAGTTAGAGGATCATCTGAGATAAGAGAATATTGGTTATATATGAACGCCTGTGGTCAGGTCTCTCTTGCCAGGTATCCATCTTGGACCTTAGAAAACTTTTTTCCCAAGGCCTTTAAATTAAACTAACATATTACTTTGAATGCTTTTTTATTGCAACAAATCAACATGTTTTAGTTTGGTGTATTTCAAAAAATCTTGATGAGTTTGAATCATGAACTGACTCACTGGCACATAACAGACATCTTTACTCTAGAACTTTATAGATAATTGGGGAGTGTGTGAGGAATATCATCTTTCCTTTTCTCACCCACTTCTGCTGCAGGATTGCCCAAGTTTAGTGTAAGCCTGCTGCTCCTTGCAGTGCTCTGAAAGAGCTGGCAGATGGTGCTGCTTGCCTTTGACATGCAGCATATTTCATCATTGTACTGTTGGTACTGTCAAAACAGTCTGTTCATAAAAGTGTTGTGTGCTGGAGATTGGAGATCAAGAGAGGAGAAGAATAAAAAGAGTTGAACAGGAGTGAGTCTTACAGTCCTTATGATTTTCATGGAAGCTAACAGAAATAAAATTAGTTGGAGCTACTGCATTAACATGACAATTTGCATTGTTTGCTAACATTAAAATTGAAAATCATATGTGCAAAATCAGATATAATGTGTCATATTTTTTTACTGAGTACTCCTAAGTTAATGTAGCTCTCAACTCTAGGGCAAGAAGGGCTCTTTCTGATAGTCAGGGCTGTCCTGGGTTAAAACAAAGGTGCTTGGGCTTCCCCTATCTCAACTAGCCCACATCTCTTAGACAAGCAGAAAACTGCAGTTTAAAAATGAACAAAGGTCAAGAGTTGGGTCAGTATTAATTTATCCCATTGGAGGAAATGTTACGTTAAATTTTGTGCACTGAATTTTACAGTGCTTCTGTAGAAGAAAAAGCTCACACTGCCACATATTGCATCATATCATTGTAGGAAATAATGCTGCACCATTGTAGAAACAATATTATAAAGCTCAAAGGCAGATGTAATATGAAGGGAAAGGTTATTTCTTTTTCTCCCATCCTCATACCTGCATGATCTCAAGCACTAAGACACGTGTCCAAGTCACATGCCCACCATTCAGGTATCTGAGATGATTGATCAGGTGGGAAAGGTAGCCTGGTCCATATGCATTGTGAAGGAAAAATGTACAAAGAACTCTGATTACCGAGTACTCATTGAATTTCCTGGTTTCTCCATACTTTGATGACCATTTGATAGTTTTGGACAAGCATTTTTGCATCCACAGAAGCTGATGGTGACCTTGATCTCTTGTCTCACTATCCCATTGCATCTCACTCAGAGAACTTGCTCATGGTTGTCTGCTTATGAAGGGGTTTTAAGGATCCAGCCCTGTTAAAATCACAGAATGGTGGAGGCTGGAGGGGTCCAATACCCCTGCTCAAAGCAGGGTTAATCAAAACAGTGTGCTATAAGATCATGCCAGATGTGGTTTTGAGTATTTCCAAGAGTGAAGACTCCACAACTACATTCTTGACAACCCCTTCAGCTAAAAAGTTTTTTATGTTTAAATGGAATTTCCTGTTCCTCATCTTCTTACCATCATCTTGTAATGTCTTGGATCTTTGTTTTAGTCTTGATGTAGGATGTTCTTTATTTTAGGCACTCCTTTTTTAACCCAGCCTGGGTGTGAGACATACAGAAACTGTTGGTAGATATGCTATGAACTTGATGATGAGCTAATCTAGGTGCCAACACATGCCATTCTTACACCCCACTTCTTCCATGCGTTATGGTGCATCCACATCCAGACATTTATCTTCTTCCTCTGCCGGGACTGATCCTAAAGTTTCTGTTCCAAATCTTAACACCATCAGTGTCATATAGGGACATTCAATTTAATGAGGCAAATGCTAGTACAGAGTCACCAGGTATAACAGAAACGGATATAGTGGAGTAAGACATTTTTCTTCTCATCCAACTTGGAGAAATAAACTTAATTGCAGGGAACAGGGCAATATTTCAAATGAAACCCCATAAATTCTCCTGTCAGCTCTGTCTATGACATGGAAATAGGATCTTGAGTGTTAATATAGGAGGCTGACAATGTGGTAATGAAGGGGAATGCAAGAACATGTCCTTGCTACATTGCTAAAGTTAGAACAAGTGGCTTCTTGAATGTTAAAGGACATTTGTTTAATGAGCAGAGTCCTGTATGTATGCTAAGAAATTCAGGAAGAGGACTCTGAGTAGTCAAAGGTTCATGTATTTGGAATGGTCAAAATTTGTCTATATTCCTATTGTGAAATGTGAAGTTTTAGGACCACAACATTCTTTGTCACTTATGAGAGTTACTTGGGGGAGATGTAAAGACTTTGCTGACTTTTTCCAATACTGATGGAAGCACAGTCTTGAAGGAAATTTACAGAACATTTCACAACTTGAGACCTGTGTGCCACAGTTGCTCACAAAGTGCTGATTTTGTGTTTATTGGCACATATTCACCTTTGGGTTTCGTAGAACTTTGCAGTTACTATGGTGGGCTCTCAGGTGAGCAGACACCAACATACTGTCCTTCAGCAGGGCAGAGGAGAAAAGACTGACTGATTTTAGGTGTCACAAAATCTACTGTGCATGGATTGGGGTGGCTCAGATGTCAAGGCTCCAGTACACTGAGCAAAAGCCTGTTTTTCACAGCTCTTGCATTGCTAAAGCTTCTGAAATCACACTGAGGGCAGCAATACAGTAGACTGGATGGATTTAAAGGCCTGTCTTATACCATCTTCATTTCAAATTTATGTCCTTAGCCTTTGGAGGTGTCCCATGAGAAGTAAACAGTATGATCATACCAGCTGGCCACACATGGCACTGTGAGTACTGAAAGGTCAGTGTGCAAATACACATTATCAGGAGGCAAGGTATAATTTGGGCAAGTATCACTATTTGTTAGAACTTGTGATCAAACCTCTGAGCCTGTGCAGCTCTGGCATTACACCCCAACTCTTTGCTATCACAGTAACCTGCACAGATTATTTCAGTTAAATCCCTCAAAACCCCCAAGGATTCTCCTTACAGTGCTGCATGTGATAACAGTGACACCAACAGCGAACACAAAATCCAGAGTCTAGATTTCACAAAGAGGATTCATTTATGGTTAGTTTTATGTAATATTTTTAGCCTTAAATGTGTAATGTCAGTTTTCCTCCTTTTACCACCAAATGGATTAAGTTCAGTGCAATTACAGCAGAATGGTTAAGGGGAAAATATGAATCTTTTGGTCGCATTGCTTTGGGCTGTTGATATATTGCAGTTACACTGCTAGTGGTAAACTCAGCAAAACCTTTTCGGCCTTGAAGCCAATTGGCCTCATCTGGTCATCATCACACTATGGAGCTCTTTAGCTTCTGAAAAACATTGTGTGTATATTGATTGATCCCTGGCTTGCATTAACTCCAAAAATCCCTGGTTTACATTTGTGGTGCTGTATTTCCCCACTGCTTTTCTTATTAAATGTCTGCCCCTTCCACATGGTCCCCCCTTCCCCTGCCCCTAGTCCTGGCCACACCTTCAGGTTCTCCCCACTGGTTCCAGTACCCCAACTCCGCCCATGTATTGCCCCTGCGCCCTGAGATCATTCGTCCACGTGCTCTCTCCACCCCCCTTGTCCCCAGATAAGACTCCAAGCTACCTGACCATGTTGTCTCTCTGCCTCTGGGAACTGGCTTGTCACCATGTAATAGAGGTTCCTCTGAGGTCCATATGGAGGGACCCTTCTTGCCTCCTTTCCTGTCACCGTGTTGCGGAACTGACAGCTAGCCGGAGCAGGAGCACGGGGCCGTCCAGAAGGAGTACGGGAGAGTGGAACAGCCGTTCTATCCTAAGCAGCCCTGCAGCGCTTTCTGGGAAGGTTGTGGCTTGCTAAACCAATGCAAGAACTAACCCACCGCAACATACATTAACTCCAAAACTGTACCTGGAGCTTGTGTAGGAAAGTGCTAGTTGGGCTTGGACAGAATTGTGCCATACATTATTCTAATGATGTAGCCACTCTAGCAAATTCAGTGGCCAGGTCTATGCCTCTAGCTTAATTTATTAATACAAATAGAGTCTTACAGGTTTAAGCACAGCATTTTTTCACAGGGGATATAGTTCATCCATGACTTCTAGAGCCAGGAGACAAGATGAAAAGCAAAATTTCCATGTGACTTTTTCCTTCCACAAAACACAATACCTTTTTTTAGGAACACTTAATCTGTATTTTTAAAGCCATTTTTTAGAGTGATTACAAAACCCCAGGGGACAAATGTGCAAAAGAAGCATCTAGAATGGGAGCTGTCAGCTTGACTTCTATGTCAAACAGTTATTTAAACCATGATGGGATCTTAGGCTGCCTTTGTAGTTAAGGAAAAGAGGTAAGTGCTAATCTCACTTATGTCATTTGTCAGGAACTATACCAAGAACCTGGTTGGTTGGATGCCATATTGAGCCTTCAGGCAGATAAAATGTGAGCATGTGGATTCCTGCCCATTATGGCTGATAGCAGCTCCTCCAGGTACTTTGTGCACATATGGGAAATTCACCTTTTTTTTACGACACTGGAACAGTGTCACAGTTTCGGAGAAAGACAAGCGACAAGACACACTGGGTTCATGGACAACAGCCCCCTTTTATTGAGTCTTCTTCCCCTTATATAGATCTGAAGGTCTGCGCGGTTGATCCCTATGGGCTGAGCCAGTTGCCACCCGGCCAACCAGCCAAGAGCTGCTTGCGTCCCCAACAGCCTGGGCCTGCTCGCCAACCGTCCATACTGGTCGGATTACATAACCCACCGGTCAGGGTGCTTATGTAATTTCAGTTATGTCTTCATTATTTCAGTTATAAAACAGGGAGTTATAAAATGGGATTAATTATTAATGTGAGGCCTTCAGGCCAGCTGCTGACCACCACAATAGACCAGATTGCCCAGAGGCTCTGTGAATGCCCCATCCCTGGAAGTGCTCAAGGCCAGGTTGGATGGGGCTTTGAGCAACCTGGTCTAGTGAAATGCCCCATGGCAGGGGCATTGAAAGTAGATCTTTAAGGTTCTTTCCAACCCAAATGATTCTATGATTTTGATGGCTGTGAAACATACTTGTGGAAACATCTATCCCTACTTACTTTCTCAAGGGTGTCACAGGCACCACCAGAGCTTTGTGTGGCTGTCGCTTTCCCCTTTGTTTTACATAAGCCATGCAAAGAGAGAGCTCAAAGTTGCTTTAGTAATCAGTGATTCATCTCCCCTAATTTGTGTCAGAAAATAATTAACTTTGGTTTGCTGATCTGCATATCTCATTAATGCAGACTCTGAAGACAAGGTAATAAAGAGATGTTATTGAAAACCTCTTCCTTCTGTTCATGCTGTGAGGAACCAAGGAAGAGAGCTCTCCAGCTGAGGCAGGAGGGCAAAGGGAGATGGGTGTGGAAGTCTGCATGGCAGCTTGGCTGCAACCACTCTCTCCATACTCCTGCCCTGGTCTTACTTTCTGTTCCTCATAAGACAGGTCAGTGCAAGTCTTGTAAGCTGCTACAGGCTGAGGCTGCACCTGAAATCAGCCACAAAAATGGGAGAATGAATGGTTTCTAGTGGGGCAGAGGCTAAATCCTGACTCTTCACTGCTAAATTCCCTGACGCCCAGCAGGAGGGCAGCACAGGAGAACTTCTTGTGAATAGAGAGGTCTCAAAATATCAAAGGCTATGAACTTGATGCTCTGTTCTGTCAGAAAGGGAATGATTCCCCAACCTGAGCTCTTCCCAAGAGTGAAAAATTTGTCTAGAGTTTGTGCCAGGTAAACATACAGAGGTCACATTCTTGTGGATGAGTTTTAAGATGATTTATATTTGAAGAAGTGGTATAAAAATGCATGCAGCTTGTGCTGCAGATGATGATAAGAAATCCTTAAAGTTGAGACTAAAATCCAGGATAGAAAAATTTAAATTGTTCCCTAGCAATAGTTGGGGAAATATTTTTCTAAAAATATGATACAGATGATTTTACTGTCCCCTGAAGAGTTACTGCAGGGGTTATGGAGAGAAAATTTAATCATAAAGTACTGTTGGGGAAGATGAAACAGGAAAGCCTTATAAATATGATTGCCTGACAAAAGATTTTGGGAATATGAAAACTACAGGCAACATCGAAATGAAAGCCACTTTTGAAATACCAAGTCTTAGTTACTGAACAACTGGAAAACAATGGTATGGCCAACTGAAGGTAATCCCCTCTTGATTGAACAATACCCTCTGCTTGCAGGCAGGTCCAAGGGTCAGAGCAGACCCTACTAGCTCAGCAGAAGGGGTCCAAAGAGTAGTTTTTAGAAGTTAAGATGTAACACTCTATGGTAATATAAGAACTCTTATAGGCTGTATGTAAATGCTATAGGATTTGTATCTTGTATTAGATTGGTTAGTGACAATTAGAATATTCAGTACAGAAGATGATTTATTGTATTGTAACCAGGACGATTCTATTCCATTCTATTCTCATCACTTCTTCTTCACTCTCTTTGCTCTCGCTCTCTCTTTCTCTTACCTGCTTACTCTCTTGCTCTCTTGGGCCTGCTCAGAGCTGCCAGCTGCAGCTCTGAGCAGTGCCCCTATACCCACGCCCTTTGCAATAAACTGAATGTTCCAAGATCTGACTATAGAGATCTCTCATCACCGTCCGTCCCGACCGTCCGAACCCACACCCCAAGCTCTTACAAAGTACGAACTAAAGGTGTTTTAGCTCTGTATTAATTACAAATTTCAGTGAAACATCTGCTATGACATTGCTACCAGGTTGCATCAATATATTTGGTATGTTCAAATTGTCTTTCTTGAAAACATCAAATTATACAAATTGAAAAATCATTATAAAGACTATTTTAGAGTTTTTCTAACCAGTGGCCCAAGATCATCTCCACCCTCAAAGCATAGCCAAGTAACTTGCTGGAAGGCAGAGAACTCATAGTTACAAATACATCATCAAGGTTCAGGGTATACCTGTCAGCCGTTGACACCACCATGAGGAAATGACATCTGTTGGACAAATGACTGAAACCTTTGAGCATAAAACCAAGTTAATCTATATCTTAGGTATCAAAGACTTAAATCTTCAAAACTCCCATGTGGTTGCTACCAGAGATGCTTGAGCTTCACAGGCAGTTCAGTTTTCTATAACAGCTCCAGCAAGAGCTGGGACTCCTTCTGTGCATGCCTGAATAACCTTGTTTTCTATAGGGCTGTGCAGAGTTGTTTATCTCATACCCATGTTCTGATAAGACCCAGTAATTCTGCAGATTTCATAGACGCCCTATAGAGCTCAGTTTAACTAAAGCAATAAACCAGGATATGGGGATCTTATTTTTTCTGTTACCTTCTTTGACTGAGCAGTTTCAGACCAATGTCACGTGTACAGAAACTAAGCATTGAGCTACATTGTTTTAGATGAAAAAGAGAGGATGTTGAATCCCTTCTATTGAAGCTGTTCCTCCTTGTACAGTGGGCTGGGAAGTTCATTCATAAGTGGGCAGGGTAAGCAGACAGCAGCTTAGTCTGGGCAGGGAAGCTCTGGTTCCCATCCTGGAGAACAGGTAGTAGAACTGCTGTGGATGGGGGCTCAGTAAATTATTTGGTCTTGTATGGAAACAGCATCACAGAGTAATGCCTTTTGCCTCTGTGTGTGTGTTTGTCTTTGGGCACCTCATTCCCTCCAGGCATAAGTAAACATTTAATAACAGATGGAGATGTGTGCAGTCCTTGAAGTTACCAGGTGATGGCATGTGATGCTAGACTGTGATTTGTGTAACAGTAAAGCAGTTCAACAACGCAATACTGTCTGTGAGAAGGTGTTGATCCTGAAAATTCCTAGATGTCCTGAGAAAAGAGAGAAATAATACATTTACCAGAATTTCCTGATCCTAAGTCTGTTTTAGCACCTGAAGTTGAGAGAGAAACTTGGTATCACGATTCTGTTAAAAAGTAGCTAGGACACTCTGGCAACATTTAAATCAAGAGTGCCAAGCCATGGACCGAGAACTGGGAACTTGATTGTCCACTAGAAAAGTCCATTGACATAGTTTTGGTCTTATTCAACTAGCACTCCCCCAAAGAACTCATAAGAATAATTGAGGGGGGATCCCAGGCTAGGGCTTTTTCCCATGGGCAGGTCACATATCACCATCCTTTCTTGAAGGTGGAGAGAGCCTTTATCTGGCCTGCTTCTAACACCTGGCCTGATACTGTTTACAACATTAGTATGGATGTTACTTCTAGATGTTCGTATCTATATACATTTAAATCACTGTCACTCTTAGCTCTGTGGTGAGAGACAGGTAGTTTTAAGATGTGATTCATGTCATCTTAATGCAGACATCTAAATAAATCAGATGAATCACAGCCTAAAACATGCCATTGATGATGGCAACACAGGCGACTGATTCAGATGGAGGACCACCTGCATTAGTCCGAATTCCTCCCTGTATATGCACTTACCCTGTGGCTGTAGTGTTCAGCTGTAAGCAGGGCCTCTGAGGCCAAGGAGAAAGACAGGACCATGGTGTGAGTGGAGCTGAAATCTTGTCCCTACTGCAGAGAGGCACTGACAGCCATGAAGACATTCTTGCTCACTTCAAAAGGTAACTGTCCTATTTTTTAATACCTAGGTTTGCTTGTATAATCCTACTATCCAGTTTTCTTATCACTGACATCTTTTTTTAATGTTTTTTCCAGACCTAATACATGAACACCGCTACTCACAAAAGTGGTCAGACTGGAACTGGACAGTGTTATTCCAAACTAATTATAGCTGAAAAACTGTGATAGTATTTTGTGAAAAACACAATCAAATATCCCACTGTCTTGGACTTTGGAGACAATAAGTTACTTTTCAAGGCATTGGGCAGCATGGTAAAATCAATTGCAAACTAACATAATCAGTCTGTGATGAGATCAGCAGCGATGAGAGTGGTTACAGCTTGAACTATGCCAGATGAAGGCAGCAGGCAACAAGGGGTGCAATTTGAGTGCTTGGCAAAGGGAGATGGGAAACAAAACCTGCAGGAAAGATTCTGGTGGGCACTGTGTTGAATTATTTTGCAGTGTGTTGCAGGAAAATATTAAAACATTGAAACAGACTAGGACAGCCTTCCTTAGAGGAAATGAGTAAGAATAGCTTAATTTGGGAATGCAGCATTCACAGCAAATCCTTCCGTAATTGGTAACTGAAGACAAATTCTTTTCTTTTTAGTTCTTTAACTGTCTTGACAAGATGAATGTTACCTTTTCAACAGGTTTACACTAAATTGCTAATGCTGATTAGACAGTCACAAAATCTAACAGAAATTAAGGTGTTGTAATAGTAATAAACTTCAAAATTTTCTAATAATATAGAGGGACAATAACCAGGGAAAATGCTGACAGTTCACAGAAGCTTTCAAAATCTTCCTTGCAGCCAAGTCTGAGAGGGTGATAGAAGGAACTAAAGAACCAGCTCCCTGACCTATTTGCAAGATCAAGAAATAGGAAGGTTTGGTTCTGAAGGCTGAGGGCACAAACTTAAATGGCAGGCTAAGAGACGAGGAATTAGCAAAATGAGCAATGCAGATTTTGGCAAACACAGGAAAGCAGAAGGTTAATTAACAATCTCTTTCAGAAAAGACCATCTTCAAGTGCTCTTTTAGCCATTTTGGATCTCCAAATGAGCTTCTGGAGCAAAGAAAAATGATAACCCTTAACTGTAGGGAGTGTTGAATTGCTGTGTGCGTACAACTGCAAAACAAAGCAATGCAGGATAGGAGCTTTTTAAAGCTACCTGTTAAACCCCCCAAATATTGTGAAACCCAGATTAAATGTCGGTGCATTTCAGTGGAGCTGAAAAGTAAAGGAGAATCAAGGGGCATTTGTTCCTGTCAAAGGGCAGAAGTACTAATCAAGGAGGTAGCCTAGAAAATAGTTGTGCGGACTGAAAACCCAGAATTCTTACATGTTGAAAACTGTATCAATATGTAGTATTATCTTTATGTCATGAATGATAGATGTAAGGTAGCATGTATGGTGGCATACATCTCTACTTAACTATCTATCTAAAAGGTGGCTAAGTCAAAGGTAATTACCAGAGACACTCTTGTAGTCAGTGGATAAAACCAGGCTTTTCCAGAAGGCAGTTTCTCCCAGGCTGAGATGGGTCAAATTAATTGCCCTTTGCAGTTGCCTTTTGATTGTGAAGTGACCATGGCTGAGCAGTTGACGCATAGGCAACTAACTTTCCAACATCTACAATTACATCATTTAAATCCTACTGCTTTCACTCTTGCATGGTTTGTCACAATTGGGATCATCTGTAATTGATTTCCTAAATGGTAGGAGACAGAGATGGATTTGAGAGGAAAGCAGTTGCTGTTTGTGTATTTTTAGATTCAAGCTCAAATTTGAATATGCTTTCCTAGGAATCCTTTGAGTTAGGCCAAGGCAACAGCGGCATCACAGAGAGATCACAATGTTTATCTTTTCCCCACTACCCACTTCAGATTTTCAAAGCTAGATAGAAAAACTGAGAAAGCCACAGAAAAAATCTTATCCATTGGATTCAGCTTGATTCAAGTCACACAGAAAAAAATGGGCCATTATAATCTGCATTTTCTTGGGAAGAGTGACAAATGCAACCATTGCCTTCAGCTATTATCCTGTGTTCCACACAGGCAGCATTTACCTTAGCAATTTAATCATTCATGGGTAGAAACACTGGCCTCAACACAACCATGAATAGGTGATTTCTAAATGGCTGACTTGTTACCAGGACAGAGCAATTGGATATTGATCTGCCTTTCAGAGTTGATGAGTATGGCAGATGAGAGTTGCACAGCTTTGCTTTGGAACCCAGCAAACAGATCAGTAAATCATGTAATGTCTCCACAAAGCAACTCCTTTGACCATGAGAAGAGTCAAACCTGAGTCACATGGAGAGATTTTGTCCTGTAAAGATAATTGTCCCTTATCAAACAAAGCAGTACAGACTGTAATCGAAGCTACATCCTGTGGCTGTGCTTCTTGTTCAGGTGCGAAGTACACTTCTGTCCTTATTTGTGACAGTAATGAATGTGATATGGAAATAATCCATGCTATTTCCAAGGAATGAGGCCCCAGTTAATTATGAAAAGCAAGATAAAGCCACCAGTTGATCTTTTGAGAAAATGACCACATGCTTGTTCAATTGGATATCATTAGGTTTCAATTTGATTAGTAGATTATATTTTATCCTCTTTTGTTCATACTGTATATTAGAATGATAGGCAAGTGCTTAATGAGAGACTGTGGTTAATAATTAGCAGTAGCATCTCTGCTAAATTTAACGTTTCATTTCTACTTCCTACTGTTCAATGAATTAGGCAATGAGCAATTTTCTAAATTGGAGCAAGCTTGACGTATACATGCGAGTTTCCTTTCTGCAGATCCTTTGACAGTACTTGCTTTGATTAGCAAGGTAGTGACAGGCCCTGCTATGCAGAGGGGATTGTAATTTGTTGTGGGGTTCTTTTTCAAGAGACTGAGCAAGTGTGCCAGCACCTTGGGTTTGAACGTCTGCAGAAATTCGTGGGAAACCAGGACAGTATGACTTGAGCAAACACCAGAGACAGTTCCCAAACCAAGAACTACATGGATTTTGGAGCTGCAAAACTCCCATGAACTAGTGTCCATTGAGGAATATCAGTAGAGGATTATGTGAGAGCTGTGTTACTTCTAGTAAAGAAATAAATAAATGCCATGGCACAGATACAAGCACTCCCAGTCATCTGTGCAGTTAAATTGTTAACAAGTCTCCTGATCCAGTTTGACACTGGGAGCATTGCAACGCCATTCCAGTTGTTTAAGCTGCCAGGGGTTGCTCTCCAGCATTATTTAATTTATTAATGCAGCCACAGAGTCCCTCATCTGCAGTTCAGGGTTGCAGAAGGTAGCTGTTCCTCACCAGCTCTTCATCACAGTGGACAGCAGGAGAAAGAACTGGTCCATACCTCTTAGAAGACTCATTCCCATTCTGGGCTTTTTGCTTTTTCTGAGGAATTCTGCTTTAAAAAACCTCCTCTTAGCCATATGTCTGAAGTCTGGTCACTGTTGTATCCCTGCCTGCCTGTACTCCAGCTGCATTTGCTGCCTGTGTTCACAGGCAGAGCTGTGGGTGTAGCTGCAGCCATTCCTCCTGTTTGCACCACTCCTCTTGCAGCGCTTGGTGTCCCTGGAGCAGGAGAAGCTGGTGCTTGTCCACCTCCAAAGGCCATGAGTCACAGCCTGATATACCAGTGCCAACTGTGTGCACTTCATGCTGTGCTGATACACAGGGTGATGCTCCGTGCTGGTCTGCATGAGGGGGAGCACATATGCTACCTTGCTGCTCTGCTCTGTGGGCAGCAGCCCCCAGGAGCAGCAGGGCAGGGGCTCTTTCAGCCATCCTGGCTAAATCCACCTGCAGATATGAGTCAGAGTCTCAAGCTTTGCTCAGAGCTTACTGCTGAGAGAGCTGTCAGTGCCCTCACTGTGGCAAAACTCCTATGCAGTGGAAGAAAACCCAAAACATCTTTAGTAAATATCTCCCAGTGTCTTTTAGAGGGGAAGAGTCTGTTTTATCAGTAGTTAGAAAGTCTAGGGTCAGCCTAACACCAGTGGGCTTGGGTTATTTCTGCCTGGCATTTGAAGTTATGTTAATGCTCCACCATCACTTCAGTGTTCAGGCTGGAAGCTCATCACAAGAATGGGTTCTCACCTCAAGCAGTACTTGGAAGGTGGATCAGCTACAGTACTGGCACAATGATTACCTTAAATTGAATGGCTGAAAAATCAGTTCTGGGCCAAAATTTTCCTTAGCAAGGGGCAAGACTTCAACAAGCATTTCAGTGCCAAAAAAGGCAGATGGGTGCTGTGCAATTTGTGTAGAAGCTGTTTAGTAGCAGGACTGAACTGACAATTTCATATGCTTAGATGCTTTTGGAAGTCCCAATGAACATCTAAATACCTTCACATTTACACAGTCCACACTCTTAAAAGTATTAAAACTAACTTTCATACTGCAGGATAATTAAATAATATCCTGGGTGTACAGTCCATTTTCTAACCCATTCATTTGGAGACTGCAGTGATCCTCTGTTACAGCAGCATGGGGAAGACATAGGCAATTAGCAAGGGTTTATTGCTGTTGAGCTGATTCCACAAGTTCTGGGTACAAATAAGCGGAAATACTGCTAAATATTACTTATCTGTATTTCTTTTAATATATATTTCTGTACAAGCATCTGGAATAATGACTATCCAATTACTTTCCAGTCATTAAGACTGTGAATCTATTATTGTGTGCTTTGAATATCCTGTATAATCTGGTCATTTAAAACATGGAAGTGAAGTCACTCCAGAATGTACTTTGTGGAGAGGAGGATGTCCAGAGGAAGCCTGTATGTCTAATTAAATTCATGGAAACTATTTCCTTAGATATCTGGTCTTTTTGTTAGTTCAGCAATTTATTTAGATCTAGTCAAATGAGATGTACATTAAAAGATTTAATTAAATTAGCTAAAATGTACTGAAACTGAAGTTTTTTTATTAAAAAGGCTGAAATGAGTAATAGCTAAAAAAAGGGAAGAGTTACTGAAAACTGAAAATTTTCAATTTGCTGGAAAGAAGCCAAATTGAATTCTGAACAAAAGCAGACATTTTGCTTTTCCATATAAATATTTGTATAATGTTATTTGGAATTGCAGTTATATAATTAAACATAATGAGAAAAAAGTTTAGAATGCTCAAGTAGTAATCAAGTAGTATTGTGAAAAAGGAGAAAGATATATATTACAGCACTTCACCTCTGACCAAAATGAAACCTGCTTCTTCATTGTCAACCTCAGAAAATAAAACACCAACTCATGTAGTTCAGATGAACACTTCTTCAAATGGAATCCTCTATATTAAATCATAGTTTTAGTCTCTTTATATTTAATTTTGTGTATATAGTGCACAAAATTGCCTTCTAAAGCTGTAACATAGATCAATTAAACATTATTCTGAGGTCTTATTAATATTCCTAATACTTTTGCATACTAGATAGAAAAAAAATTACCTGTGATCATCAAGATAAAAATGTAGTTAAATTTAAATTCCTGTGGGTCAAACTAAGTACATTTTTTCTGTAAGAAACACACATGAAAAGTATAAAGTTTATTTACATGCCTGGGTATGAGCCTGTTCACTATTAACTTCCTTGCCCAGAAGCGCCCAAGCACTGAACACTAATGGCAGGAAAGTCAACTGCCAGCACAAGCTGGAAAATTAAATGCTTTTTTTACAGGCTGTGAAGCTGCACTCTTAGGGGCTTGCTGCAGCATGTGGGCATACATATAAAGTGTGCACATGCATACAGAGGGTTAAATATATTTTACTGAGTATGTTTTTTGTCCCAGTGCCTTCGTACTGTTAAATATCTGGTTGATTGATCTGTTTACTTATTACTCCACAGAGGCTTTAATAATTAAATAGAACCTGACTTCCACATGTAGAGCCCCTGCTTTCTAAAGCCATCTTAAAAATTTAGTGCCATTACAACTGCCAGAGCTTATAGTTTCTAAGATTTATGGTTTCTCACAGAAACACTTTCTATTTTTCCTTTCTGCTTCTGCTATGTACAGCATTATATCTTCTGGTGTCAATTTTTAATAATTAACTAACACGCAAACCAAGATTCATCTGGCTGTTATTCTTCCTGGGGTGGCTCAAAAATGCAACCTCTTTTGTATTTATTTCACTTCTTTGAAAGCACAAGGTTTTGCTCAGTTCCTAGGGCTCCTGCAGTCTATCCTTGGCAGGATGTCCCTCCATGAGCCATTTCCAGGTCGCAGGTATGGAAGTCACTTACAGCAACCACAAACAACTGTTTGTGATGTCAGCCAGAGCCGCTGTGGAGCCGGTGCCCTCTGTATTGGATATAGGAGAAATTTCCTTCAGAAGTCTCTAGCTTCCTGAGCAAATATGAACTTACTGAATGCTCTCTGTCTGGAGATTAATATAAAATTTAAGCACTACTTAAGTCCCTCTTAAGGTCACTGACCCTGGGAAGTATTTGAGCATTAATCCTTTGCAGGTTTGGAAATTTCATCTCTGGTAAGATAAAGGGATTTGCTAATTGTGCTACCAACCAGAGAGCTTTCGTCCTACTATTTTCTCTCATTTACACCCTTCAGCCAATAAGTTGGTTTGTTTTCAATTTAAATTTTTGAATCAGTGTCTAGAGTTCATCTTGCAGTGAGAATTTCATGATACTGGCTGACCTGGTAAGAAGATGACAGGTGAAATTCTATCGGTGACTGCAAGTAATGCAAAAGGCAGGAAATGGCCCTAGCTAAACACAAACACATGACTTAGCTACCAGCACTCAGGGAAGAGCTGATGTTCAAGTTTAAAGGTAAAGGGAACATTAGGAATTACTAAGATAAAAACCATGAGAACAAAATACATAATCATTTAGGTGCTGTAGAAATCAGTCTCCACAGCTCCAATACTGGCTGCACCCAGTGCTACCCAGTGAAGTCAAATATTCCCTTAATCTCAGAAGGTAAAGCAGAAGGAGGGAACAGAAAGCTGTGAGGGAAGGCAGATGAGAGGTATGCTACAAAAATAGAGGTCCTGTGACTTTGTCAGATGCATTCCACAGAGGTGTCTTCCTACAGCACAGTCAGAGTTGTGGAACTCATTGCTACAGGACATCATGGTCACAGCAGGTGAAAATGGATTCAGAAAGGGATTGTACCTGTTAGGAGAGGCCAGGTCCATCAAAAACTATTAAATGTAGTTGTCTGCATGTAGCCTCTGGCTCAGGAAGTCCATAAACACCTGCCAGACAGATTCTGTGAGAACAGCAAATGTATACAGACCTAAATCCTGTCCACCTTCTCCTTTCTCAAGACATGTTGCTGGATGACAGGGACATCTGACCCATGCAGTTCTCTCATTTTTGAGTATTTAAATGTGATTAGCTTTCCTTCTTTCTAAATAATTTTCTTTTCTTAGGTTAGGGAATTCCACTTAATTCACTGTCTTTATATAGTTTATAGGCACAGAGCAATGCTTTGTAAGCTTTGCACAAGCTTGCTGTATCTGGAGGCAAATGGCCACTTAAGTGGTTTTAGCTGTCATTGAGTCATGTCTTTTTCCAGACACACAAAATGAACATATATTTAAAAATCTGTGGGGCAGAAAAGAGACTTCAGAAATGGAGCATTAAAATTCAGGTGGTGACTTGATGCACTTTATGTGATGAGTTTGTTTGGTGTTTTATTTAGAAAGTATTAGAAATACACAACTTCAAAGGAATGCACAGACTACGCAGGGGTTATTAAATAACGCAAGCTGTCCCACTTCCTGGTAGAGTGCCAAGGGGGAGACAGTTGAGTATAAAAGGTTTAAAGGAAAATAAATGCCTTTTCTTTCTGCAGCTTTTTTTTTCCCCTGGCAGTTAATGTTGCTGCCATAGAAAGAAACCTTTATTTGTGGGGATAAGATATAAACCAAGACAAATGGAGAAATACAAGTGTCTTCTCTCAAATTTCAGCTTCCTAATGCAAAAAAAAAAAAAAAAAAAAAAAGCACAAAGCCTCATAATTATATCTTACCTGCAAAGTCCAAGTTTTGTATTTTCCAAGTCACAGGGTTCCCCCAGGCAGGCGCAATGGATGCCTCGGTTACTAAGGTGAGGAGAGTGCAGAAAGCCCTTCTTTTCCCATATAACTTTTAGAGATTGTTGGATGCATTGACTGCTGTCACCACTTTTGGCAACCTTAATTGCCATTGCTATTGGGGCTATAGCAGCTGTACAACGGTGGGGACTGGAAGGGACATGGGAGGAGTTAGAAAGAAAAATGGATATCAAGTAAGCAGAAGGTCTGACTGCATTGTCAGTAAAGGGTTAATATTGATTTGGGTGTTGGAAAGCAGCATGTGTTTAATGAAATAGTGTTTTCTTCCTTGGAAAAATAAAGGGATTCTTGAAAATAATAAGGGGAGGCATTTATGCCCCTACTGGAACTGCAGTATATTGTCTGTTGTTAGGAAAAAAAATAAATTGGTAATTACAGACAGAAATGTCACAGTTCCCTTTTGTTATGTTCTCCACACCTTGTGCAAACCTAGTCTCTATGTAGGTAAGCCTCTCCTCTCTGACCCTCGCCAAGCACAGCCTGCACAACTCTAAAACATGCTTCTAATCTTCCCTCAGCCTTCTATGCCACGCATGATGGTTTTGAGCAGCATTTGGGGATGATCCCAGCAGCCCCCCTCAGCCACAGCAGTGCCAAGTTGCATTTCAGTGTATTGGTTTCATAGAAATGCTGCCTTTCTTGTGGGAGCACTCAAGGAAACACAACCCTGACGTTTCTCAAATGTCAAATAAGGTAAGTCATTATCTGGCACAGAGATAATGCCAGTAATTACGCAGTAGTTACATTCTTTAAACATTACTGGAAAAGGAAGAATTGTTGGGGCATAAGAGAGCCCATCTTTTTAAAGTTCTGCTCAAGGCAGCAGTACTATGCCACGTAACATATCTTTGTTTAGTTCACTGATTATTAGACAAATACTTTAGAAAATAGTTCAATTAGAGATCCAAATAATAAAATCAGAGTAAATAATGAAGGGTAGGACTGGGGAGAGAGGGAAAAAATAGCATTATATCACCAGACACCTGTAGCACTGGGTTTGTGGTGTTTGTCTCTGTCTCTACCTTTGCTGTCCCTGCAACATTGTGAGGTATGTCTGTCCTTTATGTTAAAGCCTGTCCAGGGCTGTCCATGGACTCCTAGGCCCTGGAGAGAGGAGGTGGCAGAGAGATGCAAAGTGGATGCCCTGGGTGGCAGCAGAGGTTAGAGAGAAGAGCTGGTCCCAGCAGGACAGGTGGTCTGGAGAGGCCCTTCCTATGGATGGGCCTCCACTCTTGATCCTCCCTGACTACAATCCCCTCTCTCTTTCCTCCCAGACCCCTCTGGCCACTTCGTGGTCCTGCCTCTTGCCTACAATCCTGATTTGCTACCACTGTTGGGAAAGTGCCCTCTGAGAGAGAGTGACTCACAGCAGACCATGATAATTCCAAGCATTTTTACTTGAATGACTGCTACTTATTTGTCCAAAGATACAAAGAAGGAAAAGAAGTTAAATGCCTAAAAGGCTGTTCATTTAAGTCTTCATTAACGTATGTAGTTTTTCTCATTAAATGTGGACATATCTGACAGCCTCAGACCGACCCCCCAAACTCAAGATCTCACAGGCTTGGCTGTGAGAGCAGTTCCTTGGCAACTTAATTAAAAACCAAAACCTTTTTCTGTGGAGGAAGCTTGTGATCTTCTTCTGCCTTAGGAAAATGAGTTGTTTAATTATAGCTGGCAGCTGAAAATAGTATCTTTCTAACCAATGGTTAGAATGGGTTGCTGTTCCCTCCCTCAGAAAGTCTTATTTAAAGATGTCTTATACCTGTCTGGTTTTTTCCACTTCTATTTCTGAGCAGGCCTTAGAGCCAGCCATGTGGTAGGATGACACATGAAGCAGGTAAACCACAAAGTGTATAGGTCTCCTCTGTTTCACAGATACATAGAATCAAAAGACCAGATTTTTTCCTTTGGATTTAAGTAAATGGTTTCTGTTCAAGGCAAATGTGAGTGTAAGAAGACATGAGGCCACATGTACCAATCCCGGCACAGCTGTGCAAGTGGAGAAATGACAGAGGTACTTCTCCCCCATCCCTGCGTGAAAACTTGGTAGAATCCCTCTGGCAGCACTTGTAGGCTGCCAGGCCTTTGCCTGGCCACTCTTTCAGTTACACCAAACTCCTTGTGGGAGCTGCTGTGGCTGAAGTGGGACTGATGGCAAACACTCCTTTGAGAGCTGACAGTGGTTTCTGCGAAGGGTTTTACAGCATATTATAGAGTTTTATCAGATTTTCCCATGAATGGGATGTCTCCAAAATGCATGTAAGAATGTTAGCTGCATCCCAGGTGATCTAGGAACACATGTACCTCTAGCCACTTAAATGAAACATGTCTCTCCCAAGAAATGTAGAAAAGGGGCTTTCTCATATTGTAAGACAACATTATGTTCTGGCTGCGGTGACTCTCAGGGATAGCTTCTGAAGCTTCAAAGAAAGTGAGAGGAGAGATGCACCACTCCAACTTTGCTCTCCATACCTAATTCCCACTGTGCAGGGCTTTAAACAGCTGCCACCACTTGGTGTGCAAGTTCCAACAGCAATCTGCTGTAGGGATCATGCACACTGTGCAATCTGCCTGAGTATCAGCAAAGCCAGTGCCATTTACTCTGACCCTGCAAGTGTTTTGTCTAACCTAGTAGTAGGTTTTAGCACTCTTAGTTAAGCTCATGTGCAGTGAGTTCTTGTAGTGCTTCAGGAGAAAATTATATTGGTGGCAACATCTTTTGGACAGCCAAGGTGCCTGCAGCAGCTTACAGAACTTATTTAAAGTTGCTGTGATTGAGCTACTGAGATACCTGGGGTTTCAGGCCAGCAGAAAGACATCTATAGACAATAAAATGGTTTTAATGTCTCAGATATTGCTATTATTCATCTCTCTTAATGATTTGTGTGCTAGAATCATAAAATGTTAAGGGGTTGCAATGGACCTTAAAGATCATCTAGTCCCAGCCTCCCCTGACATAGGCAAGGACAACTCCCACTAGAATAGGTTGCTGAAGGCCTTGTCCAGCCTGGCTTTGAATTGGAATACTGGCCAGAGTTGGAATATTGACAATCTACCTGGGCAGCCTGCCCCAGCATCTAACCACCCTCACAGTAAAGAATCTCTTCCAATATAGTTACTGAACTGCATTAGAAAATCCCGTAAGTGCTCACAGCTTTCAAATGAAATTGATGTCAAATGTTTTACAAGTTGGTCCACTCTAAATAAAGTGCAGCACTAAACATTTATATGTGGTACGTTCTTTGTTTTGTATCATGTTTTCCTGTCTCCTTTCCTGCTTTACTATTCTTCCAGAATATCTGCCAAAAAATTCACTGAGAACTTAACACCATATGCTTTTCCAGTTCTCTGAGTGGTAGAAGATGAATGTCTGTAAGTTATTTCATTTATCCATTTATTTCTTTGATTAAACCGGACTATTTTGATTTGGCACAGAAATACTAAGGGAAGATTTCATTTAAGAGACTGAGATTTTTGTCCTCAGTTTCCACAGCAAAGCATGTTATTAAGACACTACATTAAATACAGACTTTGAAATCTCAGCTTTGCTTATTACATTGCTTTCTGTAATGGCTCCATTGAAGATAGTGGAAACACTCCTATTAAAGCAGAGGGACTTGGGTTAGGACATAAGTTGTGGGCATCATCAGAGAAGTCAAGAAGAGCAATGTGTCCTTGCAGCCCAGAAAGCCAACCATGTCTTGGGCTGCACCAAAAGCTCCGTGGGCAGCAGAGTGAGGGAGGGGATTCTGTCCCTCTGCTCTGCTCTGGTGAGACCCCACCTGGAGCACTGCATCCAGCTCTGGGGCCACCAACATGAGGAGGACATGGACTTGTTGAAGTGGGTCCAAAGGAGGCCATGAAGACAATCAAAGGACTGGAGCACCTCTCCTATGGAGACAGGCTGAGAGAGTTGGGGTTGTTCAGTCTAGAGAAGAGTAGGTTCTGGGGACACTTTAGAGCAGTTTCCAGTACCTGGAAGGCCTAGAAAAAATCTGGAGGTAGGATATGGGGGGAATATCTTTAAACGGACAGATTTAGATTATATATTAAGAAGAAATTCTTTACTGTGAGGGTAGTGAAGCACTGGAACAGGTTGCCCAGAGAAGGTGTGGATGCCTCATCCCTGAAAGTGTCCAAGGGCAGGTTGGACAGAGCTCTGAGCAGCCTGGTCTAATAGAAGGTGTCCCTGCCCATGGCAGAGGGCTTGGAACTAGATGATCTTTAAGGTCCTCTCCAACCCAAACTATTCTGTGATCACAGAAGTCATAGAATTTCATGATACAAAATAAGGATGAGAGCAGAATTCCATCCTTGCAGGGTAACTTTTACTTAATAAAAGTAGCATGAACATTATGGTAGGATTTTTTCACTATCCCTATACTCCCTTGCAAAATATTTTCCATTTGTGGCTGTATGTGAAAGCTCTCCTGGAAATCAGAGGGTTGAGAGAACATTTCGATTAAAGATTTCTGCAGACCTCGGCTCCCAGGCTGCCACTTCCATTCCTGCCAAATAGCCCCTCATTCACACCCCAGGGAAACATCTTTTGAATATTCAGATTTTTTGCTCAGCAAAATAAATGTAGCTTTCCTAAGGACAAAGAGAGTCTGTAAATTGAGCCTGTCTGGATCTGAAACAATTATTATGTGGTAAATCTAAATGCTCCCAACAAAACCACATCCATCATTAGCTGGAACTAATGTAGTGGAGTTGATTCAAGCCCCTTATAAACTCCTGTTAAAGTCAGCTGGCTCTAATGCCACTTGCATAGACAAAACCTGAAACCTCATTTAGTGTCTGATCATAATAAGAATACTTCTTTTGGGGGGATCCAATGCAGCAGAAAGTAAAGGAGAAGTGAGATATACTCAAAATATTTCCACCGGTCTGTCTGGTAAGAGTAATGGCAAAGCTGACTCATGAAGAGACAAGAAACTCAAATAACAAGTGTGATTGCCCTTTATTGCACAGTCTGAGTAAGAGCCTTTTCCTGCTGTTTAGTCCCAATGTCTACACTCACTTTTTAAACACAGATAATTGCATGAGGCAGATTCTCCCCCAGCCCCCGACTGGTAGTCTAGACTCAATTCATCAGGAGTACAAAGATGAATGAGATGCATTCAAGTTGCTGCAGCTTAGAGAAATGTCTTCTATGGTTAAAATGAGGATGTCTGCTTTTGGGGAGATTGTTTTGAGATAGCACAGATGCAGTTGTGACACTGATTAGGTATTTTGTTCAGAGTTCACCCATAACCATTTATTATACACAAATATTCTAAAAACTGGAGCTGTACTGGGAAGTATATCAGCCCCCAAGGTTTTTAACTATCCTCTAGGTTTATGGAAGGATGGATCATGTTATCCCTGTAGCAAGAATGTCATGGTTACAATACTTACGTTAGTAAAGATATCACAGCAAAACAGCAACAGACCTTTCAGTCTGCCACAGCCTCAAATTCATTTTCCTTTTCTCAGCTGCTATGCCACAGCCGTCACCACAGTGCTTTGGTACCTATGCAAAGAATATTATGCATTAACCAGTAACTACTAGAAGTTCAGCAAAAACAAAACTCAAGCCAAAAAAAAAAAAAAAAAAGAAAACCAGCAGTATGCCTTCCTTAAATTTTCTATATTTTAAAATTTCCTTGAGAATGCACAAAAATATTTAAAATCTACTCTTCCTTTCCATTTTTTCCTCCCCTTGGGAAATGCTGCCATATGAGATTTTTGTCCCTAAATTGAATAGGAAAATCTCAGTAGCTAGTTTTGATCATTTGTGGAGAGACCCTGTGTTCAGTGGCTTCTTACAATACAGAAAGATTATTATACAGAAAACTATTATTTCACCATAAACTCATTTCAGAGTAAAGGATAGGGTAACTGCTACAGATTTGATGAGGCTCATACTGAAAATATGAAGTGACCATGTGTCTTGGTTTTTGGAGACAAAATTTTAGGAGGAAGCACTCCGGAATGAGCACCTCCTCTCACGGGACAAGGACCTCCCCTTTTCCTCCATCAGTGAGACAAATGGGTCACAAGAAGTGAAAGTGGGGAAAAAAAATAAACTGTTTATTAACACACAAACAACATAGGGTAGAACAGGATAAAAAAACAAACAAACAAAAAACCCCAACCAAACGAACAAAAAAACAACCTCAAACTACAACAAATTCCCAGAGAGGGAACAGACACACGGGCTTGGACCAGCCGGGGCCACCCCCGCAGGCTCCCTGGACCGGCGAGGAGGGAAGGAAGGCAGTGAGGCAAGGGGGAGGGAAAGGAAAAAGAACAAGAAAAAACCAATAGAACCTTTTTCCAGCCAGCCGGAACACAAAAGAAACCCAAAGATCAACACAGCGCTCCCAGCGCACTCCCCCCTCAGTGCTGCCCAGTCCCCCCAAAGCCCCCCAGCCATTGGGCTGAGCCGTTCAACAGCCCCGCACTCGGCCCTGTGGCTCCGGCCCCGCCCCCGGGTCCATCGTAAAGGCACAGCATCCTCAGGCATAGAGCGGGCCTCTAAAGAATAAAGTGGCTTCATAACATCAGGCCAGGACATCATGATAGTCCTACATTCTATATTTTGGATTTTTTGCAACTTTCTAAACCAGTAAATGATCCCTTACCAGAGTAGTTCTTAGTAATTTTGTACCAAAACCTCTGCAGAACATGAAAATTTCACAGGTGCACACAGATATTGACTATCTGCATTACAGAAGGCTACCTCTAGACTATTCAAGTAAGTAGCCACAGGCCCTTAAGCTTGGACATATATGGATTTGCAGAGAAAAACATGGCGTGATTTAATCCCGGACCAACTAAAACTCTCCCAAAGGATTCCTGGGCATGGTCCAAAAAGTGCCATGAGCCAGAGACTTCTCCCAGTAGACAAATGCAGTGTGGTCATACATTTTTCTTTTTGATAATAAGGATGCCAGCCAGCTGTATCTGTTGCCTCAGGGGTAGGACAGGGGCTCTGGCACTATTTAGTTCATCAGTATAGAAGACAGCCATGAAACAGCACTCAGTAGTGTACCACAGTTGGCAGGTTGTCCTGGTTAAAAGAATCTCAATGTTTTTGGCCTGTCATCCAAGAGCATCTCACTTAGGTGGTGTGACTCTACAGTGTAGGCTTGAGGGCTAACAGCAGTTGTGACCTGCAGTAGATACCATGTGACTGTTCCCACTAATAGAACTCAGTATCCTTATCTGCAGAAAGCCATGATGAGGGGTGCTCCTTATTTCAGGTGTCCTGTTGGAATGAAGAGGCACTGGGAAATGTGGTATCTGTGACCCTGAGGACCAGGGATTCAGTGGTGGGGCTGGACAGTGCTGCAGAACACTGGCTCAACCTATTTCCCCTGGGATAAACGAGGTCACTCAAAGCAAAAAAGTTCCCTTGGTCCCTCTGAAGTCAATCTCATCTTAATAGCTCCCAGCTGCCCATATTTTTTGCAGGGTTTCAACCTCCAGTTCATCTGAGCACCTCTGAAGGATACTTCTCTGCTTGCCTCCAAGTTACTCTTAGCTGGATTTTAGCAAACTCTGTGGGGACATGGCTGGCAATGTTCACACTTGTCTCCAGCCTGAGGAGATCGCAGCCAGCAGTGCTGGAGCTGGTGCAGTGGGCTGCCTCATGTTTTTATCCTGTCAATATAGCAGCCAGTGCTGGCTGTGCTTGATTGATTTTAAGAGCAGCAAATTACTGTGCATTTTTAACAATGCTGCTTCTCTTTCTGAGACGTTAATAAATCAGCTTTTGAAAAGGGTAGAATAGTTTGCTTTCTGATACTGCTGAGATTTAGAAACCTGTGGTAGTACAAATGTACAGGGGAAATTGCGTCTTACCCACCTGTAGTGCTTGTGTCCTTAAACTGAATGGTTGGCTAGGAGCAGCTGAGAATTTATAATAAGTATGCGCAAACTTCATATTTTAAGACACAATAATGAGAAAGAATAGTAATAATTATTAGAATCCCACATCTCATTAATTACTGTCTCTGATAACTTCTGTGGAATTAAAGAGAAAGAACCCAAATTCTAGGAGCATTTTTTTCTACAATACTAGATTTCCTCCTGAAAAAAAAAAAGTAGAAATGAGTAAAATGACTTATAGATGGGAACTTGAGTTTGGAAACATAGTGCCTTTGGAAACAAAGAGTCTGTATGTGGGAAATTCAGAGGAAAAAACCCTGAGTCCTCACAGAGTTTCTTTAATGTTAACTGTCTTTCCCTGTTTTTCCTGCGTCCTGGCATTGCAGCCGCCCTGGATAGCTGTGACCCTCAGTTTCTCTTCCTGCACACAGCTCATTTCTTTCCCCATGCCAGAGCAAGGCCAAGGAGGGAAGACAGCTTTTTGCTCATTCCCTGCTCTTCCTATGCAGAGGAGAACTTAGTCCTTAGCACCACCAGCAGAATGTGGTTTCCATTAGCAGATCTGTGACACTGCCACTGGGATGAGTGATGACTCATGAGGGCTGAGGGGAAGAGGAAGATGACAGGGTAATAAGGCAAAGTAATTATTTGCTGCTTCATTGTGAAAAGTTCAGGTTTTTTATGTTCTCTTTCCCAACTGAGCAAAGCAAAGGTTCTTGTCTTCAACTCACTGAACCCTGTGTTAAAGCATTATGTTTTATCTTAACCATGTCTTCATAGTCAGTGTTTACAGATATTTCAGGTTTTGGCAGCTGCCTGTTTTGGTTTCTTATCACTTATCACCACATGATTTCTCTCCTCCACCACTCTCCACACACAGATCCTTTCTGAAGGCCCTGTCTCTTGAGATACTCATTGGAAATTTGCCTACAGACCATTTCATGCTCAGGAGAGGACCAATGAGTAGGTGCTGTGTGAGGGCAGCATTGTGGCTCCCCTTTCTCCTGTGCATTCTCTGTTCAGGCATCAGCCTTCACAAGGGGGGTCCTCCTGAGGACAGGGGTCCTGCAGCCTTTAGCTGTGTTTGAAGAACATCTGGCTCAGCTCTCCAGGGTGTGAAATGGGGTGGTGGGCAACGGCCTGCATGCAGTCACTTTCTGAGGAAGAAATAATGCTGTGGGAATGAGGGAGATGTCCCTGCCTTGTGCATCAGTGGATTGCCTGCATCTTTTACATCTGGGAATTAGCAGCTTCTCCTGATTTTGACACCCTCATGCTTTTCCCCTTCGTTTTTCTGGGATACTTGTCATCGTGTGCTCTTTCACTATCCCATGCTGCAGGTGATGAACTTAGTACTCAGCTTAAAGGTTTTCATATCTAGGCTTCCCAAATACTAGAGGAACAGCTTAAAAGGAGCCTCCTGATGGAAGGGGTACCACATGGTGATCAATGACAAAAGCTACCAAGAGGTCTCTGCAGCCCAAACTGATGAAGCTTAGTAGGAGGAGGGATGAAGGAGACTTGCTCCTTTGAGGAAACTTAAAATGACATGCCTTAATATGGCATGCATTAGGAGACAATGGATTTTATCAGTTAGAGAATGGCTTGCCTTACAGATGACAACCTTCTCTCTTGGCCCAAAACAACTGAATTGGGAACTGTCAGCAGCTGTTTAACTTGAGCATCTCTTTCTTTGAAGAAGTGCTGTGGCTTTGCATTGGAGTCCTAAGACCCAGGAAAGTTGTAGGCTGTGGGGCAAACTTAGAATTTAAAACTTAAAACTTTCAGTGTCCAGACTTGGGTGAGGGTGACTCCATCCCAGTGCCTCAGTATGACGGATAGCCACTGATCTCACGTGTGCAGTCAGCTTGGGCACCAAGCTTCAAATCGCACAAACCATGAGTGGCTGCAACATGCAACTGGTCCATGCACTGCTGCAAGGTCCAGTTCTGCTGTTATCTACACCAGCAAGCACTTCAGTGGGGACGACCCACTAAAACAAACACAGCCATCTGCCAGTGCAGTCAAGAACAGACCCTGAGCTCTGTCCAAAGGAAATGGAGCAAAGAGACCCTAAACCTCCTCATCAGGAAGGGGTCTGAGCATCTCGATTCTGCTCACTGCTTAGTACTCCTACAGATTTTGTCTTTAGTGACCTAATCTCAATATCTCATGACAAATCACCAAACCATGTCCCAATAATAATGATGCCAGCAGTTTGTGGTGAATTTCTGATGCATTTTACCATTTCTTTAACAATTACAGCTCTATTTAGAATGGAGTGGATTATATTGCTATGCAGTTTTAGAATGATAAATTGCAGGATATTAAAAGATTCTTCACTGAATGCAAACAATAGAGAACTTAATTATTGCTCAGAGTGTCACTGTAGTATTATGGAACAATTTAAAATTCAACTTGCCTGGTTAGATTTATTTTAAGTCTGACATTTTCAGCCCTAGCTTTCACTTTCTGGGTCTCTTTTTCACTCTGACAACACATCAATCTATTTTCTAACAGTTCTAAGATTAAAATAATCTCTCTTAATCTAATTTTTTTCTCCCTTATTTTATGTTGGGAAAAAAGATCTATCTGCAAATCCAGCATGGTACAGGAAATATGTTTATATAGGAGACAAATTCAGACCAGCAGCATCTGTAATCTATGAATCTTTCTTGTCATAGATAAAGCTCCCTCAAAATTCTCAAAGAACAATCTTGCAATGAAAAATGCTGTTTAATTGAAACAATGTTTTTGGGAAAAAATCAATTTCTCTAAAACTCCAATGAGGAGAAGCCAAAACATTTCATTGCCACTTTATTAGTGCATTAGGATAATAGATTGCAATCTAGACTACTAGGTTAGAAATGTTCATTGTAATAACAGAAATGTATTTCCTGTTAAGTATGTAGCATTTTCCCTGCAATGTAAAATTCAAAGGGATGTATTTAGAATAGGTTTTTTCCACTGATCCCAGATATATTTTGTTCTTTTTTTTCATTCAGAAATTTCAAAATGTTATCCCTTGTCATGATGTGGAACAATTTGTGAGTATCAGGGCATTCTTTGCTAAAAAGACACTCCTATTGTTGTGTCCCTTCATCTGAAGGAGAGGCACCAGGGGCAGCAATCAGACCCCCACCTGCTGCACTGCATTAGTGCCAGAGACCCCTTTCCCAGGGACAGGCCACAGTCTGCTGCAGTCAGCATCTTCTATGGCTGTAGAGCTCCAGCCAAGGCTTGTGCCATCAAAGCTAAGCGTGACATGACAACATCTGAGGAAGGACTTACACCCACATCAGTCTGAATGGCTCATATCTGTTACTGGATACAGCTCCAGTCTCTGTGCCCCGTCCAAAACCATCTGAGCGGAGTTTATCTCACCCAGCCTTGTTCCAATATCAGTGTACAACTGTCATTCTGGATATGTTGGTGGAGAGAAGCAAGCATCTCCAGAGACTGATCATCCAAAGGCACAGGGCTGGATTTCTCCTCGCAAGTGCTGTTTCTTGCCAGTGACTAAAGATGATGAGCTGCAGTTTCAGCACAGACGAAATCCCTAGGATTTGGGTGGCTGCATTAGGGGATGTCTGGTTTTTGCACAGTCCACATCTGTGAAGTGATGTCACCCCCAAAAGCACTTGTGAAGGACTAGAAAGTTTCAGAAATCTGAGTTACAGTATGACCACAGAGATTTTGGGTCACTGTAAGCAAAGAGGCCACCTCTGATGAAAGAGGTGGGCACTACGCCATGGCAGGCGTAGTTTGAACAGGACTTTCCTGAACTGGCTCTTTCACTGAAGGGCTCATCATATGCCACTGTGTCCTCAAGGGAGAGGTTCTGATACAAAAAATCTTTAGGCATCTTTGCAACTTTAAGCATATAATTCCGGTATGCAACGCTTGTCCTCTGCATCAAGCACATCTAGTGCCAGTCAGTAGCCCTGGCAGTGGCCAGGCACATAAATAACACTGAAATGTTGTGCCCTGTGGGAGACCACCATGGATGGAGATGCAGTTGAGTGTTCTCTGCCTGATCTGCCAACAAAGCATTTCACTTCCTGCTGCATGTGGTCTTTCAGGACCACAACTCCTGCAATCTCCCATTAGGCTTGAGGAAAAATTAGGAAGACAAAAAGTTACAGTTGTGAGTGATCAAACATCTTGTTCTGAGGGGATGACACGGGAACATGACATTCACAGTCCCTAAAAATCTGTAACCAGAAACTTTGCAAGGTGGCTTGAGGAAATTTCAATACCACTTTAATAAAGGGAAATATCTGCTGAGATTTAAATCACCTTTGAGAGAAGAACACAAAGTACAAAACACACGCATTAAAAATAAAGAAGTAAGTGATCTTCAAGGCTCCATAACAGGAACAAAATGTCATTGTCAGGTTTGCAAGTTGTTAGCTGCTGTATCCTAAGTTCTGTATTTTGGTTCATTAGATCTCATTCTTCTTCCCTTGTAATAGATATCCAAGGAAGTTCCCCAGTGCCCTGTTGTAGATACAAAAATACTGCTTGTTACAATCCGGTTTAGACCCAGGAAAGCAAAGCAAGCTAAGTCTCTGAGCATAAACCGGAAAGAACTTAGAAGGTTCAAAATATCCCCAGAAATGAGATTAAAACCAAACGAGGTTAGATGTTGATGCTAAAAAATGGATGTATTTTATTTAATAGTAAAAGAGGCAAAGAGAAGGGAAGAGAAAAGAAAGAGAGAAAGAAAAAGAAGTGTGCGTGGGGGCTGGGGGAACAGGGGGAGGTGACAGGGGTTAGGTGGAAGCAGATCACCCATCCGAGGGTCCCAACGACGTCTCCTTGCTCCCCTCCATCTGCTCTGCTGGTGGTGAGGGTCCCCCATCGCCACTGTGGCCACGCCGCTACATGCTGCCACACCACACGCCGCCACACGCCAAAGAGCGCAGAATTCCATCGGTTAATTGCTGGTGGTGAGGGTCCCCCATCGCCACTGTGGCCACACTGCACCATGCTGCCACACGCCGCCACACGCCGAAGAGTGCAGAACTCCGTGGATTAATATACGCTGTGGGCCAGGTGGGAACGAATGCCCGCCCACGTGTCTCCCCTCGCAGGGGCCAGCTTTACACTGTCCCTTGCAACACTGAGGGTCTGTTGCATCACTTCTGGTGCTCTGGTGCAGGGTCTGGAGACCCATTTGAGGGAGGCCCCTTTGATGGGCCATGTCACCCCTTCTGCTGTGGGTAAGCTCCCCCCCAGTGAGCACCCCTCAGCTGGGCTCTGCACAGTGGAGGATGGGCAGTCACTGTGCCTCTGACCAGAGGCTTTTCCCAGATACCCAGAGCCTCTCCTCCCTCCACCCCTTGGTTCGAGGGTCTGTTCGAGCCTGGCAGCTGATAGCCCTGGGGCTGTGGTCCTCATCTTGGAGGTGTTAAGCCTGTGCTCAGTGAATGTCCCCAGCCCTGAGTTGTTACTTTATCTTATCTTCATCAGTGAACGGTGTCAGGCCTCAGTCAGGGCCCCATTCAGGGTGTGTTCTCTTCAGCTTTTGTAATACAGTTTTAAAAAGTCCTTTAAGAAAATGTTTAAGTCATAAAATATAATATTTCAGTCTCTGACACTGCTAGCAAGGATTTTCTTGCTATTTTCTAAGTCCGTGAGAGACTTTTCTCTCTCACAGAAGAGGTAGCAGAGTTATGTAAACAACCAAATCACCTGCAACCTTGAAAAGTCTTGGGATAGTCCATGTGTTGGTGGTCAGTCTTACAGACAGAGCAGGTCACACGCACAAGGCTGCTCTGGGACAAAGCCATGCCCCGTGTCCCCATGCCAAAGGAGAATGGGATGCCCTACACCAGCAGTGCTGCCAGCCCCACATGAAGGCTTGTGCCCATGGTGAAGTGGAGGCAGCTCAGGGCATTTGTGTGACCCAGCTCTTCTCTGGCCCTGGGTGCTGTCATCTCCTGCCTTTAATTGCTAGTGAGAATTCCCAGATGTACCTGGAGACATAAGCTGCATTTTCTCCTATGGGTGCTGAACTAACTCTGGATTTAACTGCTTCCTGTGAGGAAGCTACAGCAGGAGGTTTTGGGGAGTTTGACTCTCTACAAAAAGCCAGGGTTTATTGATAATTTCCAACCTTACCACTGTTGTCATGCTTCTATGTGACAGTGGCAAGAAAATTTATGCCTGCTCTTCCCTAACAATGAACACAGTATCTTCATAATAAAAGTAAATGGGATTTATCTCTCCTAGTCATCCACTTCTCTGCTGCACCAGACCCAGCTTCTCCTTTTGATTTTTTTAGCCCCTATCTCTGGTTTCCTCCCATAGATGCAAAGAGACAGGATCTACTGCCTCTGTCCTCTTACTCTTCCTCCTGGTTGCAGACATGGGTATGCTGGTTTTTGCTGGGATAGAATTGTCTTTGTACTGGCTGGTACAGGGCCGTGTTTTGGATGTGTGCTGAACACAGGGTTGATAATATAGAGATGTTTTGGGTTTTGCTGAGCAGCGCTTGCACAGAGCCAAGGCCTTTTCTGCTTTTCTTACTGCCACACTGGTGAGGAGTTGGGGGTGCATGGGAGGCTGGGAGGAGGTACAGCTGGGACACGTGACGAAAACTGACCAAAGGGAGATTCCATACCATGTGATATCATGCTCAGTATATAAAGTAGGGGGAAGAAGGAGGAAGGGGAGATGTTTGGAGTGATGGTGTTTGTCTTCCCAAGTCACTGTTACGTGTGATGGGACCTTGCTCTCCTGGAGATGGCTGAACACCTGCCAGACCTTGGGAAACAGTGTTTTAATTCACTATTTTTCCTTTGCTTGTGTGTTGGGCTTTTGCTTTCCTTATTAAACTGCCTTTAACTCAACCCACGAGTTCTCCAGCTTTTACCCTTCTGATTCTCTCCCTGACCCTGCTGCTGGGGGAGTGAGTGACTGCTTGGGGCTTGGCTGCTGGCTGGGGTTAAAGCATGACAAGGCTCATTTCTTTTGCATGCACCCTGTGAGTCACCAATGATCAGATGCTCTTCACAGCGGGGAGCAATTGGAGTTAGCTGGCTTCAGGCTCTGGCAGCCCTTCCACTTTTGACACCAGCAAATTGCACTATTGGCAACATCTTTTTTTCCCTAGGCTCCAGGCTGAGTTTGAGAAGAACATGGCTCATCTCTTGAATTTTTCTGCTGTTCAATAAACTATTTTCTTTAAACAAGTTAAAAGAGGATGTTTTTCCCAAGACATCATGAAATATTTATTTACTATTTGGAGCTCTTCAGTAAGTAACAAAGGTCTCAGTTTGGGAAAACACAAAAGTTTCTGTAAAACAAATGTGAGCTTGCTAGCTGAATATTAAAATGCAGGATGGGTGAATTAGTAACTAATTCATGCATAATAAAACCCAAATGCATCTAGAACTAATTAGCCAGTTGTTTTGATTCAGGGAATGTTTGATTAACAGCCTCACTAGCTGCTCACTTTCCCAACTACATCAAAATTAACACAAATGGAAATGACATTCAGATAAAATTAATAATTTAAATAATAAGAAACTCAGATTTTGTAGATGTTTTCATAGATGGCCAGAAATCACTGAATTTTAGTTTTCTGTGCCTGAAAAATCTGTAGTTATTTGATTAGGGTTAACTAAGATCCTTAACTTACTTAAAACAAAAAGCTGATACTAAAAACATTTGGCAGTGGCAAGATGTAAATACTGAATACCTCATACTATAGTAAGGCAAAACTTTGTTCAAGTGTTTCAGTGGCTGAAATTTCTGAGGGAGGGAAGAGGGGTGAAATATCAGCCCAGAGTGCACCTCCTCTGCCCCTGTGTGCCAGGCAGAGCCTGTGCCAAGGCCTGGCTTGTCCTGTGCATGCACACATCCATTGGACTGAGGAGAATGAACCTTAAAAGATCGTCCAGTTCCAACCTCCCTGCCATGGACAGGGACACCTTCCATTAGATCAGGTTGCTCAAAGCCCCATACAAACTGGGTTTGAACACTTCCAGGAATAGGGCATCCATAACTTCTCTGGTCAACTTGTTCCAATGCCTCAGAATAAAGAATTTTTTCCTAATATCCAATCTATATCTATGCTCTTTCAGTTTGAAGCCATTCCCTCCCTTGTCCTGTCACTACGTGCCCTTGTAAATAGTCTCTGTCCATCTTTACATCTTAGGCTCCCTTCAGGAACTGGAAGGTTGCAATTAGGTCACCCTGAAGCCTTTTCTTCTCCAGGCTGAGCAAACTCAAGTCACTCAGCCTTTCCTTGTAGGAAAAGTGCTCCATCTCCCTAATCAATTTGGTGACCCTCCTCTGGAGTCGTTTCAACAGGTCCATGTAATGCCCTGTAATGTGGCATGACAGGGAATAACACAGTCATCCACAATGGTTTTGCCATTGCTGTCTAGATCCAATAACAAACTAGATGCAGGAGCATTTAATGTTGAATTATCTAGCCCATGCCAGGGAATGCTCTAAAAAGGCTGGAATGGGTCTGTGTAGCAGACTGGGGACTTCAGCTAATTTAACCTACAGTAATTACTAACCTGTGCCAGGGATCACCTAACCTTAGTTACAGACCAGTCTACTCTAATCTTGCATATAGAAAACATACCATCACAAATAGCATGTTTCTGAACTTTACTGAAGTTCCTTGTTCAATCATAAGCAAAGGTAAAAGAGCTGAAACTCTAAAATTGTGTTTCCTTTAAAAACTCTCAACAGTAGCTTTTTATTTTTATGTCAGTGCTAGAAATGTAAGTCACTCAGGTGCAGAGTAGTCAAGAGTAAGAATAAGAATAAGAATAAGAATAAGAATAAGAATAAGAATAAGAATATACTTAGAAGTGAACAGAGATGGGATGGGATTCAGTTCAAGACTGAGATAAACACATTTATGTGCCTGTACATTGGTAGCTACAGGAGTCTGAAGGGCCTAAGCAGGCTTTGTAGTCAAAATAGTCCTAGAGTGACTTCAATTGTCTAAACCTATTGGAATTTGAAGCTCCATAGGACATCTATGAGTTCTGCACAGTAACAGCCATGGACTTACAATACAGGATAAAAGTTTCATTCATTTCCACAGATAAAGATATCTGATGATCAGTTTGTCCCCTGCAGATCCATAATTCCCAGCGGATACTGGGAATATGTCCCATTTGTCCTAAAAAATCCATTACAGTTGTTGTGGTTCCAGGGGGTCTGAATATCCTTTTGGAAGCAGAAGTCATCCTTGGACCACAGGGCAAATATTTTCTTCTTCAGAATGAGCTACCCAACAGTGCTGTGAGGGTGACCCAGCACTGGCACAGGTTGCACAAGGAAGTCATGTAGTCTCCATCCTTGGTGATAATCAAAAGCCATCCAGGCATGGTCGTGGGTAATTGTCTCTGTGTGGTCCTGCTTGAGCAGAGGGATTGGACCAGGTGAGCTCCAGACATCCCTTCCAACTTCAGCCATGCGGTGATTCTGTGGTACTGTGCTCATCTTGAACTGGTCATATGGATAACAAGAGGACTTATTTTTCTAAGATCACTATGACTAAATCTAGTCAATATTATGTATAGTTATAGACAATGATATCTATTAACTGAAATTCTTCAGGACTGGGTACAAAAGCCATTTTGTTGTGGTGTTTATTCACAGAACTGTAGCATGGGTGCTGGAAAAGTGGTGGCGATGCCTTTTCCTGGTCTTAAAATCAAGAATCAAACATGGTTAGAAGGGGAAAAGGGATTTTGGTATTTGGTATTTATTTTAAGGATCCTTACATGCACACGTCCAGGTCATATGCACTGAAATGCACCCCGCCGAATGCCCCCCCAAAAGATTGGGATAACATTATAGGTTTTACTAATTAGCATATCTATCAAAGATTCCCCAATGAGAGGCTCAAGTGAGCCCCCCCTCCCCAAGGAACCTTCCCCTGGATGGTTCTATCTTAGTTTACAGAATGTGTTCTGGAGAGGACCTTGGGGTCTGGGGCACACTGATCCCTAGCTACGAAGCTTCTAAAATGTTTAGTCTCTTAGCTTGACAAACAAGTCCAAGAATGTAGGCAAAAAGCACTAGGAATACAGAAGCTGTAAAAAAAGTATAACAGGGGTATAAAATAAAAGGCAAAAAATCATCATGGCATCAGTGGGGTGTGAAGAAAAAAGAGCAGAAAAAATAAAAGAGAGTTATCTGGCAAGATAGTGAATTTTTGCATCTTTTTTTAGGGCTGTTAAGTGTTGCTGCATGCTGGAGAAGATAGGACAAGAACTGAACAAATATGAATTTGCCACAAAACCCCCACTTCATCCCTAACCTCCAGCCCAAATTTATGTTCTGAAGTATCTGCTTCGTAAATTCTCAGTCTATAAAAACAATGTATCTGGATAATCTGATAGAATGATTAAAAGTGCTTAGTGTCACAGCTATTCTCATGGAAAACCAAGATATTCTTTGACATTAAGATAGTTACGTTAACATGCAGCCTTTTCAGATACAAGGCACTGTGGTTTATTTATCTCCCTATAACGAGTGAGATAAAGATATAAAGGCTGCCTTGACTGCTGTACCAGAGACCTGTGCCTCACCTTTGCTAGGATTTTGAGCTGTGACAGGTCCTTTCAAAAGCCTCTCAGTCACAAACCCCTTTTTTCTCTTGCAGCGAACACACAGAAACTTTGCTTGTCATTCAATCAAGATATCACAGTTGCCTTTCCACTTTTCCCTTGATGCCATGATGCTTTTTTTGCCTTTTCTTTTATACCCCTTTTATATACTTTTTTTATAGCTTTTTGTGTTCTTAGTGTTTTTTTTTTGCCTACATTCTTAGACTTATTTTGTTAAGCTAGGAGACTAAACATCTTAGAAACCTCCTAGGTAGGGATCAGTGTGGCCCAGACCCCAAGGTCCTCTCCAGAACACATTCTGTAAACTAAGACAGAACCATCCAGGGGAAGGTTCCTTGGGGAGGAGGGCTCACTTGAGCCTCGCATTGGGGAATTTTGGATAGATATGCTAATTAGTAAGACCTATAATGTTATACCAGATCTTTTGTGGGTGTGCATTGTGGTGTGCATTTTGGCCCATTCCACCTGGACGTGTGCACCTAAAGATCCTTAAAATAAATACTGAGGTAAAACCCCTTTTTCCCTTCTAACCGTGTTTGATTCTTGATTTTAAGACCAGGAAAAGGCATCACCCTTATATTGTTATATTTTTCTTTCTCTTTTCATTGCCTAACACTTTCTTTTTTCAAAACCTTTGGAACAGGCTACTTGTCAGTGATAAATATATTTGGACACTGTGCCAAATTGTTCTGAAAACATTGCCAAAATGGCAATGGCGTGTTAGAAATATGACATTTGTTATATTCTTTGCTCCTGAGTGAAAATGCTGTTTCTCCCACAGAATCCAACTGTAAATGCTTCTTCCCATTGATACCCATTCGTTAATTCACTTTAAGCCCCCTTTGAATGTTGCAGGGCCTTCCAATGAAGAAGAGAAAGCTTTGGGAGAGCAGGCTCAACAGAACCCCCCAAAAAATCAAAGTCATCCAAACCATGTATGAAGCCTAATTCTGACATCAGTCACATGTGAGTAATTCCTTCAGCTTCAGTGGAATTAGTCCTTCATTAAGCAAAGGAGAAAGGATCACAGTTAAGCTCACAAATATTAATTTAATTGTGGCAGATTTGTGTGTGAAAAGCCACTTGTACAATAGAGGAGGATGATCATCCTACACTTTTTGAAGTAGTCCTGCCTCTAAGTATTATCTCCCAGGGCCTCTCTTTGGTGCTCTGTGATTTCATGCTTGGCTTAATACCAAGGCGATAGTCTGCCTTTGGTTTGCCTTTGGTTTGCCTTTGGTTTGGAGGATATACTTTGTTTCCAAAATCTGAGGTAAGCTAGAAAAATAATTACATTTTGTCTAAAAGTCAGAGTGAGTTTTTCTCCTCTCACGCTGATACAATCTGCTAGATTTAAAAATTGATAACTTGAAAAATGCTGAACACTCTCATTACAGCTGCAGATCAGCATTAAAAACAAGAAGTTATTTTTAGCAGCAAGGCATTCTTGTCTTTATTCATATGTTTCTTCACTGCAATATTAATGGTAATTCACAATTCACACATTTTGACATCTTGCTACTTTTATCTTAATTTTCTTTTTAAAGAGAATGTCTCAAGATTTCAACATTAACACTGTGCTGGGTATCCTTGGAAGTCACCCCTGTTCTCAAATGAATCGGTCAGATTGGTTAAAGGACAATTGGCAGTACATTATTTGCTCATTTTCCATTCCTCATACACCTCAAATGCATGTTGACTGGACCAAGCCTTTTGAATATCAAAAGTTCAGAGTTTTGGATGTAAAACAGACCATTTGTGAACGAAACCCAATTTTGTGCTGAACATCTCAAAATGCAGGGCAGTTGGGCAGTAACAAAAAGATTTAGAAGCCATGTGCTTAGCAGCCATCACTTATGCTGCTGTGTTTTAAAACTCATCTCATGCTATTTCCACATCAGAAGAAGAGATGTTTGTTAACAAAATATGCCTATTCTGTTAAATTCTGACCTTGGATAAATACTTGTGAAATACTGTCAAGGTGCCATTTTCACACAGTTTTCAAAGATTTTGTTCTAGCTGAATGCATTGCTGCACTCTTCAGGCAAATTGCCGCTCCATGAAAATTTTTCAGAAAAAGAGGAATATGACATGGGATCAGTTTTCTATCTTTTCACAAACTAGATGTTGAGGTCATGTAAAAATTCACTTTCTCAGAAAGGTTTTAATATTGGTGTAAACCTTACCGTATGTCAGACAACACTGCTGGGCAATTAATCAAGATTTTTATGGGTTTTCTAACTCCAGGTATATTAAAGAGTTAATGAAGCTGAAAGCCGTTATTAAACCTCTTCATAATTTAGAAAGAAAATATTTCAGAAGGAGGTTTAAATGAGATAATTAGACATTTGAAAACTTTCTCCGGTGCTTGACCTTACCAGTAGATTTCAAACAGTGCTTTGTGGCATAAACAAGCCTGCAAACAGGGCTGAGGTGCTGGCTGTAAGTTTTGACTACCTAGTCTTAGTCTGCAGGTTAGCCTGTGGCCCAACCAATACCCCTTGTGGTGATGCGATGTTTTTATTGTATTTTGTATGTTCTTTGTACCCTAATGGTTTGTCCCTACCTTCCCCACTTCTATTCCCAGTTGGCCTGTCCCAGATTCAAGCCACTCCCCCGCTGCTCCCAAAAATGGTTATCCCCGCTCTTTGTTCTGGCTCCTTCCCTGCCAATCGCCCAAACCCCTCCCGGAGTTCTGGATTGTTCTGTGCCTGTCACCCAAGCCCTCCCTAATTACCCTTATATGGTCCCCGTCAATCCCCCGAGACCCTGCCCCCTCGGATACCTCCCCTCTTGGAAATCCCCTAAACCTCCACGCCCTATTGGGGACATGTGACCCCTCTCCCTCCACCCACCAAGACCATTGGACCAGATGTGAGTCCTTCCATCCAGCGTCCCTCCCTCCTAATCTGCCTATTGGTCCCTAGTTGGGTTACGCCTCCTGTTCAACCCCCCTTTATAAGGTGTAGCAGCACCACAATTGTTGCTTGTACACTGTGGATCCCCTTCAGTAAACTTGGGTTACCTCCCATGGCAAGCCTCCCCGCTACTTTTTATCTTTTCCTTTGTCAAGGGCTGCTGACTGCCACAGTGCCTGCTGGAGCCTGTGCTCCCCTGGGTAGAGCAGAGGCTTCAGAGGAGCAGCTTTAAAGCTCCGTGCCTCCAGCTGCTCCCCACTCCTGCCGCACACCGCTGGAGCTGGCCTGGGCAGTGGACAGCAGCGGTCACTGCGACAGCCCCTGGTGAGGAAAGAAAGGGAGAGTTGTTTCTCTGGGTGTACCTTTGCAGGAGGACTCTCGAGGAATTCCATGGTGTCATGGTGTGTGCTGGAGAGGGTCTGACCACTCACTCCCTCATCTGGTTCAAGAGCTACGGCATCAAAAAACAGGAAGGAGATAAAAATAGCTGTATCAAGGTGTCAGCTTCAAAGGGAGTAGGCTTTGTTGTCCAGAACTTTCTATCCAGTCACTGTCCTACTGGAGCCAAGTCCAGCACCTAAAGAAATCCTTGGATTGCTTTTAGCACATTTGCTAGGGGGAACACATGAAGATACCAGTGGTTAACAAAGAGCTGGTGTTACTGACAAGAATGCCATGACTATTATATTTACATGACAATGATTTACAAACTTCAAAAATCACACCTGCACCTCCAGATTCCAGAGATTTTATTTTAAAAAGAGGTTAAGATTGTTTTTAGATAGTTTGTTGCTACTTTTTAAATTTAGGTTTTATTTGTATTTAAAATCTTTTTCCCCAAACTTTTCTGTGGAAGTGCAAGCTAAGACTTTTCTGCCATCTCTGTATTTCATCATCTAGGTCCTTCCAAAGAGACACTAAATTACAGTACATGACAGACTCATAAGAGTTGTCACAGTGATGAAATTTTTTTCTGAACTGATCTAACAGTTCATCTGGAAAGAAAACATCATGTTTCTTTTCTCAAGATTTAGCTGCACAGGTGAAGCTGATTTCCTAGGAAAAATAGCATGAGATAACCAGAAAATGTACATCTTCCTGTCTTATAATTTGATGTAATTTGTAAGAGGAGTCCTTTACATATTATCCCCTTGGCACCCAAACTTCGAGCTGACCTTGTGCCCATCCTCCTGTGGCTTGGAGGTGCCACTTTTGGCTTATTGGCATTTCTGTAGTGGTGACCAAGCAATCCAAGTTGCAAAAGGTTTTGGAAGCAAGGCAGACCCTACACAGATGGCATCTGCAAAGATCATTATTATTTTTCACAAATGACAGCAAAGTAAGAAGTTCAGCTCTTCGTCAGGAGCAGCATTTCATTTTGAATGCAATGGTTCTGTCACTCACAGAGCTACTTTTAGCTTTAGGGCTCAGTGCTGTGCCAATAGAAGTAATGGGAATTTTGTCATTGCCAGATGAGAGAGCAGTATTTGGCCTTTCAGAGCAACACACTTAATTCTAGTGTGCAGGCTGGTTTCAATTTTTAACGAGAAAATGGGAATAAATGGAACAAAAAGTGTTCTACAAGTCCCCAATCCTCAATAAATGCAGCATAATGGTAGAGTTAAAATTAATACTATTTTTTATAATCTGAATAGATGGCTGAGACTATCTGAGGAGCATTTGCTATATCATGCACAACAGTCAAACTAATTTCTTCTTCATAGGGGTTTGAACTTACTGGGTGTCTGAACTCTCAACTCAAAGCATTGTTACTCCAAGACCAGGACAGACAGATAGTGGAGAATCATGCTGGGCTGATGTTGGTCTGCTGGAAATGCTGAAGAGCTCAGAAAAGAGGAGCAAAGGCTTCCTGTGTCTGGGTCTTTAATTATGTATGCATGAAGAGCGGAATTTCGCTCAAGCTCAGGGCCCTTCAGGTGTAATTCACAGCAGCAGCAAAATGCTCAGCAGGGCATTGCCTATTTGTTGCCTTTTGGGCTCCTTGTCTCATTACCTCTGAAACTGTTAATTCTCTCAATCCTAGAGTCTAACCCTCCTGGAGGCAGCAGGGACTTTCAGGGGAAGATTCAGGTAAGCTTAACTTCCTATGGGAGTGTTGTCTGTGGGGTTGTTACACCAAGGCAGTCAGTGGTGCTATTGCCAAATGCCTTCACACTTGGGCATGGGGAGACATAAAGGGTGCAGCTCTGAATCTGTAGGACCAGCCAGGAATTCACATGTCTTGGGCGTGGTTTGCACACCCCTGGCTCCCTCTTTGCTGTCACCTTGGAAGCAGTTTATTTGACTCTCCTTCTGAGATTCTTCAACAGGGAACTCCCAGGATCCTGTTTCCTCAGCCACCCTGGAGCCAGGTATCTGTGCTAATTACTCATCCCAAGGCAGTCAGCCTGACTCAAGGCTTTAGTAACAAGAGGGAATTTGCTTCTGATTTTTGTCTGGTGATTTGTTTTTAATCAGGTTAAGTATCTGCTTGTTTCCTCACTGGGGTAATTGTAGTGAAAGCCACAGCTTTCAACTGTGGTGAACAGAACAACTGCAGTGGTGACATCTTATGGGGGTGGGTTTGGGACAAGAAGGGTCATTCACAGCATGCATGCATGGGGCCAACATGGACATGTCTCTGGCAGAGATCAGCAGAAATTCTCCTGCCAAGGGCTTCCCCAGCACCATCAGTTTCTCTTGCACTGCTGAGGGGGAGGGAGGCCAGAGAAAAGACTGAAAAGGGCAGTGTCAGGGGAGCGAGACAAAATCTGAGTGCAGCATGATATAAGAGCAGTAGACAGCCTGTGTCGTCAGGTCATGTGAGCCGGTCCTGGTCCATGGCATGGGGTCACAGCACTGAGATGCCATAGAGAAAGCAGGTGCAGTTGTCTGTCCCACTCTGACATTTTACTCCTTCTTTTTTAAAATGACCTCTGTGTGTTCTGGGCACAGTGGCCCGAAACACCTCCCCAGTTAGCCCAGGGGCCCTGCTTACTCCTGCTGAGCTCCAATGGGCTCTTCTAGATTCCTAGAGCTGCCTCGGGAGTGCTGCAAGCAGCAGCATTACTGCACTTCAAGAGCCAGGAGCACTGGCTGTGGGAAACAGGAGTGGTTCTTGAAATTAAGTTAGGCTGGGATCATGTATACATAATGAAAAAGCCCTAAAGGTGCAATAATTTATTGCTATCTCCTCTAGAGGATAAAATATGAGATGCTTTTAATTTGCTTATAATTATTCTTAATGGGTCTAAACTGCAGCAAGGGAGATGTAGGCTAAGCACCAGGAAAAACTTCCCACGGATAAGAAGAGCAAAGCAAGATAACAGTTTGGCTAGGGATACTGGTGTTCCCTCACTGGAGCTTAAGCAGCATCTTGGACTAGTTTCTGTCAGAAGGGATTTGGGGGTAGATGCTCCTCCTGCAGGCAGGGACTTGGATTTGACATTCTCAAGAGCTTTTCCAGCACTGTTTTGTACAGTCACCAGCTATTTTAGATGCTCCAAGGTTTTGTGTTCTTAGTACATGGCTCCAAGAGAGAGAAGGTTGTGGATGATTGGAATATCCTAATGACTGGAGCAAGTATGCCACGAAGAACCTATGCAAATGCTAAACCAAGTGAAATTTGCTTTATTTGCAATTCCTCCAAACAAAACAAACACACTTTCCAAACCACTGCTGGGTTTTTTTTCTGTTCCAGTAAATTTGCTTAAAGTGTTTCCAAACTTATTGCATCCCCACAAAAATGTAGTGGAAAATATTTAGAATTTAAAGCAGTATCTCTCAGATTCATACTGTCAACGGGCATCGTGATGGACAAAGTCAGGCAAATATTTATGTGACTAAGAACTGGGCTTTCAGATCAATACAGCCTGTTGCACAGAAGTTCTAAAAAGTAACAGTTATTAATAAGCATAGGAAAACTGCTTTTGGAAACCAGCAGTGTGCTGGAATTTAGATGAAACCCAAGTAAACAATGATAGTTTTAAAGTATTTTATCCCAAGATTTTAATTCGCCTTCTAAAAGATGCACTTTCTTGTTGTAGTGGTTTGGCCCAAAATACTCATTACTGTTTACCTTCTGTGAGATAAGAATTAGGAGAAACGCAAAGCAGGCACCAAACTTGAAAGAATATAAAGAAGTTTATTAACAGACCTAAAAGAAGAAAAAAAAATTATACCACACCTTCAGAACACTTCTCCTCCCCCCACCTTTCTCCCTTCTCCAAGTGACAATGTAAAAAGACAACCCTTCAGATGTTCAGTCTGTTTATCACTTCTATAATAACCTTGTTCCGTCCATTTAGGAAGAGGAGTCTCTCTTGTCCATGCTATGAACATATTATCACAACGAGACAGCCGCCCACTTCCAAATAACATTGTTGAGTCCATTTAGGAAGAGGAGTCTCTCTGTTCACATGTGAATCCCTTCCCCCAACTTGCAGCTTTTCCCACAACTGCTTTCGAGGGTCCACTCTTGAAGTTTTTTGGGGTACAATTTTA
>NW_008240221.1:5208916-5234465 GCF_000691975.1 Corvus brachyrhynchos
GGTCACAACTTTAAGTGGCTTAAAGAATTGTCCATATTCAAACTGGCCAGCTGATAGGTTCTGTCAGGTCATAGAGGAAGCTGTAAGCACCCCTTCACAAGAACATCACTTCTGGGACTATGCTTGCTAACCTATGACACTTGTTTACTATTTTTATCGTGCATCCCTGAATGGGTAGTGACGTCTATATCTGTGTAATGTGCAAAGAGGAGACATAAAAATGGTGTGAGAAAAGTTGTGTCTGACTCTGAGGCACTTCCAGGGCCATTTCTCAGCAGTAGCTGTAATAGCCTGATGCTGGTGTTGGGCTGTTCATAGTGCCTAAAAACGGTGGATCTCCTGACCCTCCACCCTGTCATGCAGAAATGTCAGGTTGGTGAAAGTGAATGATCCCCACATTTGCTGGAAACATTCTCCCAGTTACTTGCTAAAACCACCCAGTTATAATTGCAGCAGACTTGTCTAATTGCTGAGAAAAAAAGTCCTTCTTATCTGTAGATTCAATGTTTTACAAGGAACATCAATATTGCCTCAGATCACTGGCTTAGATACCCAAAAAGACAGCTGAGCAAGAAGAGGGGAGCACAGAAGGACACTATGGTTTGTGTTCTTGTCAGTACTAATTCCACAGGATTAAGAGAAAAACTTGGGGTAAGACAAGTTGGTAGAAACACAGAATTTATTGCCAGAGCAAAGCAAGGTTTATGTAGCCCATTTCCTATTTTATGACAGACTCACAGGATGGGTCTGAATCCATTATTTTAATTGCGAAGTGTATTGCTGCTAAAACACACCTGAATCCAAACCATGAGGCTTGTAGTCGGGGCAGTTGTGCATGTTCTGCATGGTCTGGAGGAGAGAGGATAAATGAAGACTCCAAGGAGTCTCTTTTTTCCACCTACAGAAGCTTTGCAGCTTACAACATCCTTCTGGTCATCTTGTGACATGGTGTATGCTGTTTCTAAATTGTTGTGTATTGTATGCCCACTGTCCTCTGTTTTAGAGGGTTGCAAGGAGCAGTTAAACTCTGGTAGGTCCTGCCACAACCCTGGGGGTCCAGCACTGCTGGCATAAAGCCATGGGTGGTCAGGGAGCTGGTGTGATGTGCACATGCTGAGGTGGGAGAGGCAGAACAGACCAGAGAAGACAGCACACCTACCCTAGTCCTGAACACAGGCAGTGAGGGAGAAACCCCTTTGAGAAAAATCCTGATGTTATTTTCAGAGAGAGCACTGGCTGAAGGACACTTACAAGGAAGAGCAGACAGTCCCTGCTGTGCCTTGGAAAGAGGAGCTCACATGTTCCATAAAAGCAAACAGGAGGCGAAGAAGCATTAGATATCATCATCATCATGGCTACAGATTTTTGATGAACTCCTTGTCTTCAAAGCAAGGACCTGTTGGTAGAAAGCAATTTTGGTGGTGGGTGTCAGCTCTCCCTTTCCTGAAGAACTGCTCCCTGCGCTTATTCTTGGAGATATTTCCCTTCTGCAACCTGTAATCAGTTCCCAAATCTTGAAACACTCAAAAATCAAGATCCTTTTCCCAGATGGAAAAGGTCCTGATTTTTTCCATGATTCTTTTAGGTCATCAGAGTGACAAAGCCTTGTTTGTGGTTTTTAAAGGTTTCCATATTTTTACTTCATAACCCTCCAGCTGGATGGGTTACTGCAGCTGCACTGCTCCCCAGCCCCTGCTTATCCCTGTTCTCCCAGGTCACAAATTCGGTGTAGAGGCTGTTCTCCTCTCCCTCCCTCCACGTCTTGCAGCTGGGAACACGTGCCATCAGTTCTCATGGAGAGCACATGCAAGAGCTCTTGTTGCCTCAAGGATATACAAGAAAAATGTTGTGCCTTGCGCCCCAGCGGGCTTCATCTTAGGCTGTTTCTGATGGGACAGCCTATGTTCCTCCTCTCCTCATTCTTCCCATTTGGATGTTTCCTGTGATACATTCTGGACTGGTTCAAAGCATTTAAAAATACCTTTCATTTGCTACCTAAGCAGAGAAGGGTGACTATTTCAGCCTTCACAGCAAAGAAAAAACAACCATCACATATGCTGAAGGGTGTCAAACTATCTCTGTGGCCACACATATTAATAAAGTAATGTGTATTTAAGCATGAAATGCAGCATCAAGCTGTAAGGGCTAATCAGTTCAGTGCAGAAGGGCACAGCTTTAGTGGGAGATGTGCAGGTTGTGCATGAGGGAAGGCATGTTTTCAAAAAGGGTTGGAAACTCTAATTTTATGATGGAATAGTACCTGCATGGTATAGTGTCAGTGCCTAGGCACCACGGAAAATGAAAATCAAACTTATCTGCATAGAAATATGTCAAAATTTGACACCTTAATTTGAAGACAAAACTGCAATCCAGAAAGAAGTAGATGCAAAACCATGGCAATAGAAAGGAGCAAACACAGTACATACAGTTTGGAAAAGCATATTTAGTCACTTAATCTCTGTAGGAAAAGGAGACAGCAAAAAAATAGTTATTACCCAGCTTAGAGAAAAAGGAGAAAATTGTACTTACCAATGTGCTGAAAATAAAATTATACATGGACAGTCCTCTCCAACTCTGAAGCAGATGATAAAGTTTGAGGTCTTAGAACTGTTAATACCACTGCTGGTTTAAAATAAAAGAAAATCCCTTGTCAGTTACAAAGGTAAAACTAGCAGTTCCATTTGTTGCAATTAATAAGATATTTGCTAGTGAGTTTTCTGGTCACTGATAAGTTTTGAAAATCAGAAGAGAAAAGGAGGAATCCAAAAGATCAGATATAAAATTGACCTGGAATTTTCAAAGACAGATGAGAAAGATATGTATATGTAATTTAGTGCCCTAAACTGCATAAACCCCCCAAATTATTTTGATCAAACTTATTATTATTATGCTGTAAGTACAAAAAGCACAGACATACATGATTAGCAGTTCACATGAGCTCCTTTAAGATACGTTCAGAAATGTCACTAGAAAATATAACCCATATTGGCACATATTGCCCTGGGGCAAAGCTACGAATGCTTAACCGCTGTGCTCAGCATGGGCAGCTTTGCTCTGAATACATTCTGCTGTTTGTGCTCTACTCTACATCTCCATGTTACTATGCCTTTCTACACTTTAAAAAGATCATGTAATAATTCATCACACTGGTTTTGTACATTTTTGTACAGAAACATTAGGTTTGCTGTGATTTTTTTTTGTAATCCTGGAGACTTGCTTTTTCATCAGCTAGTGATTTTTTTAATGTCTCCAGCTTTGAGGGAATGTTTTGAAGGCAGCTCTGTCATTTTACTGCACAACTAAGGCACCAAACTACCTGCCACATGTAAAGTGATGGCAAACTCTTTCTCCAAACTTCATCTCTAGCTTCTGAACTTTTCAGGCAGTTCCAAAATGCCTTTCCTTTTATTAGGAAGGCTGTAATTACTATCTGAGGGCAATCTTTGTTATGACGTGAAAAGAAGCACTCCAACTACTGTGCTAAACATTAGATGTTCGGCTGAGTGATAAAACACTATAATCAACCTCCACATGTGAATATCTCCTTCAACCAATCTTTGCATGCATAAGTGCTAAAATTTCAAACTGTACTATTTATTAGGGCACAGAATGTCTTATTTTGCACATGTATAGAAAAAGCTGAATAAGCACTGTTGTGTGCTGTGTTCCTCCCAGACTGGCACATGCTCCCAGGAAAAGTGACAGTGGTGATGATGGTACTCCAGAGACTGAATGTTTCTCTGTGTGTGGTGGGCAAGTGCAGAGGTTTAAGCAATATTTTTTCTTTTAAGTGAAAGTAAAAAAATCACAGGCTAATATTGCACAAAGTTGTAGCATTTACCTGCTATTGCTGTTTGTGTAAACTCTGGGAATTTTTTTGTATTTTCTTGTGAAATCCTTCAATCTGTCCCAGTAGCTTCTGTTACATTCCTCTCTATTCCCTGGCTGCTTTTCACAATGCCACCAGTAAATGTTTCTTTCACGTCTTTAGAGGGATCATTCCTATCAGGATTGCTTTGAGCAAAACTCTGTTGTGGTAATTCTCCTTCAGCAGGGTGGATGGATGACCTAGGAGTGTGTTGAAGAGTGGAGGGCAGGACAATGTGGTACTGCTGGGAGGCATCCTCAGCAGGCCATAGCTGCTCAGCTTTAGCACTGTTGGTGATGGGAACTCTGAAACGTGGGGAAGAAATGCAGACAGGGGAGTTCTCCTCTGGGCTGGGAGGGGTGGTCAGTAATTTTATCCCTGCCTCTGTAAAGATCTTTCGTGGAAGCTCCCTCACCAGCTCCCTTTCCCAAAAGATTAATAGTGGTAGGACAGAAGAGAAGACTGCTATGGAGAGCCACTCTCTGGCAGTCCCACAGGCTGAGATCAGGAAGGGTTTGATTACTGGTGTACTGTTTTATCCCAACAAGTGATTTAATGAAAGCCAAGGTGTTTTCCTCCTCTTTTAATTCCTGGAGAACATGTCTTGCCCATTTGCTCATGTTTGTTGTTGCACATGTTCTGGAGCAGAACTGAGTCTTTGTTGCAGCTTGTGCAGTTGAAACACATCTTCAGAGACAGAAAAACAGATATTAATAATAATAATATAATAATCATAGTAATAATAATAATATGGTAGCTATGGGAAGCTGCACTGTTTCTATTTGAGTCACTAAAAATGAGTTCAGGCTCATAGAACTGCAGTTCCACGTACTTAATTCAGATTTTCGGATGAACTGAGATACTTTTTTATCCTAAAGATCAGTTTACTGTCTTTTGTGCTGAGCTTTTTGTTATAATTCAAAGTATTTAACTCTCTGTATTTATTTGCTTAAGGAAATGCACAAATTAGATTGATTCACATCTAAATATAGAAATACTGATTGTGATAAGGTAGATCATTTTGATAGTCACAGTTTGCTTGCAGAAGCCTTTTCTAGCATCACTGCTAACAAGACCCTTTTTCCTCTAGGTCATGTTACAGTGTGTCCCAGTCTGTGTAACATGTATGAATGATGCATCCAAAACATGGCAGTCACTGCTCAGATCTGTGTTAGAGGTGGGTTAATGCTTATCCGAGACCTATTTTATAATACAGAGTAAGGAAATGAAAACAAGTCAAGGCATTTTTTTTAACTTTTTTTTTTTTTTTAATTTCTTGCTTTATTTCTTAGGACACGTTCATGCCTTTTAGTAAACCTATGGCTGACTTTTTCTTTGCTATCAATCAGCATTGTTTTAATTCAGAATGTGATAGTAAGTTCAACTCCAGATTTTAATATTGCATATAAATTACAAGTATAACACATTTACTTTGTGTGCTCAATTTTATCACCCCTTTTTGTCTTCCCACCTCAAGATTAGGAATCTATCATTATCTGTTCCATCATTATACTGGAGATAGGAAAGCACTTTATACTCACAGGTAATTTGCTCTACAAATCTATATGTGAATGTAATGTGTACATGTGTGTTGGGGTCTCCTCCCCTGCCATGGAGCCCTGGGAGAGGGGCCCTGGGGGGGGAGACACAGGGTTTCCCTGCCCCTGCTCAGCCTCGTTCCCCATTGGTTGGTTTGTGTTCCCCTGCGCGGGCAGAAGGACCCTCGGGTCCCGTGACTGCAGAGGTCCTGAGGAGAGCCCCGGCCATGTGGATGGAGAAATAAACATCTCTGAGACATCTACCACGAATCTGTCCATATATACTTCGCTTTCCACGGGACTCCTGGTTTGAAATATGCTTGTTGCACATGTGAATGTAAATATATGTCTAAAATTTAGGTAGCTCAGGTCAACTCATAGGCTTGCCCCTCTATCAATAACTTAGTTTCATTTATTCCAGCTTCAAAAGTCTCACAGTTGCAATATTCTAAATATATTTTCCTTGGTTTTTTGGTTTGTTTTTTCCCCCCTTGGGGGTATTAATACAATTTCACAACTGGATTAGTGCAATTGGTCACTTTCCAATTGAGGTAAAAAAGTTATTGACAGCCGGTGACACCCAGCTTCACTGATTCATATGTATGATAATAAACCCTTAATTTGTTTCGATAAAATGTTTCTTTTTAATATTATTATTGCTTGAATATGGCTCCTGACAGTGGGCAGAAGATGGAGACAATACATCTTCATCTTCTTGCATATCTGGCAATGACAAAGCCATCACAGATTAAGGCTTCAGGCATAGCATGGAGCAGGGGCAAAACATCAGATCTATGGCCCCAAACTACTGTCATTCCCTTTGATGCATGGAATCATAATTCCTCCTTGTTAGAGAAGACAAAGGAAATAAATATAATGCACAGCAAATAAATCTGGGGTTTGCTGGTTCATGTTTTAGGGTGAGGAGTCAAAGCATGGATCCAGTGCTCTGTCTATTCTGCATGGTGCCCTCTTTCCTATTCTAAGAGTGGATAAGCAGCAGGAAACCTTGCAAATTTTTGTGTTTCACTGCCCAGGAACTTGATCACTGCTGCAGAAAATGCAGGGAAGGAACACTTTGTTTTTAATTACTTCCCCATAGATGTGAGCACAAAATCTAGTCTTCTGTTAAATTTTCAGCAAGCAGTCAATAAAGTGGTTGTTTCTTTTTTTTTTTTTTTAATTTCAAAATACATTGTCACTGTCCAGGAAAACCAACAGCCCCATACTAGAAAATGGATAGATAGCAAAGACTTAGAACTCCATCAATATCTGCAGTTATGCTACAAGGAGCAGGGATTTTTGTACTCTCAGATGAGTTATTCCTTAGCAAAGTGGATGGCTGAAGTGTCCAGAGAATAGTTTCTATGTGGGTTTTTCTTTTCTTCCTTTGGCCTGTGTTATGAATAGATGTGGCGGTTTAGATAAGTCCCTGCCTTTTGCCCAGGCCTCTGGCAGCAGGCAGTCATGTTATTGAGGTGGCCGGCACCCCAAAACCTACTCTTGGTTGCAAGTTCTTTAGTAATGGCTGATTCGGTCTATTATAGAATGGATTATTTATTAATAGACACAAAACTAACAGACATAAGACTTGAAACAGACTATTACTACACAGGAATAGGACAAAAAGGGACTACTAGTAAGTACAATGTGAGGTTAAAGGTACCGTTAATTTTACAGATAGTGAAGAAATAAAATAACCTAGGATCCCATGTTTCTTACCATCCAGTTCTTGATGGAGCACACATCAAAATCCTTTCCCTTAATTCCCAGGAAAGTAACCACGGAATTTGCGTCCAAACTCCAGGAAGAAGTCTCACGCTTCAGGGTGTGGGTGTGTAGAAGGCTTCTGCCTCTGTGATAATTTGTGTATCTTTTATAGATTGTAAAACAGTGTCTCTCAGTCAAGAGTATTTATTTTTCTTTTATCTCTTCCCACGTTTGCTTTCCAGACTAAGATGTTGATTCTTAGCTGGGGGCCTGAGTCCTTTTGGAGCCAGGGATGACCCTTGATGGGCTCTCTGACCTGCCTGGGTTATCTCTTCCATATGCACCAACCATCTGTGGTAGAGAGGGGGAGGACACGTCCTGCCACAGCCTGCCACTGGCAGTTCTGCCAGTGAACAGGAATAAGAAGCAAAAACATATCATTGCTGATGCAGTAGTATAAACCATCTCTCACATGTCAGCCCTAGACTCTTGTAAAGATCTTCTTACTACTTTTTCTCCTGTTTGCTGATGAAGCATCTTCTTAATGATTATTCTGATTTCATAGACACATGTAATATTTTACTAAACAAATGGATAACTGAGCCAAACTAACCCATTCTTTTCATTATCTTTAGCAAAGGGTGCCTGCAGGATGCAATTGTCTTTTCAAAAGGATTGGAAATCACCTCTGCATTGAGGGCCAGACACACAGAGAAATAACATGGAAACCCATGTTTAAGAGCATCTTTTGGCAATTGCAACCTGCAAGAAAAAACAGCTCTAGTTTTCTTCTTTTGCCTCTCGGTTTCACCACTTTTCTCCTGACTTCATTTTTCTAAGAAGGGGTGATCCCCATAGCTCTCTCTGTATTATTTACTTTCCTCTGGTCTTTCATGTTTCTTCTTTGTCTTCTTTATGCTTTCTGGTCATATTGGTATTTTCTAATGACTCCTGTTACTGAAAGCATGGAATCTACCCATTATAAGCAAATGAACCAAACATGCCAGTGAATGACAGAAAAAGCAGAGTGAGATTTGAGATTGAGATACTCTAAAGGATGTTGTCAAAATATTTATGACATGGGAAGAGTGCAGCTGAAGCATCAGATTAGTATTGCTGAAGTTTGTGAAGAAAAACTGAATGATTCTACCAAGATATGTGGGGTATGGAGAATGCATGTTGCCACTCAGTCTGCTTGTTTGCAAACAGCAGATTGCAGAGTCACTGAGGTCTAAGTAACTGCAGCTGCCAAACCCTCTGAGAAACAAACCTTCCTCAGCACTCCATCAAGTTTTTAACATCTAGATAAAAATAGTCTTAGTTGGTCAGGTCTATGAGAGAGAGCAAATGCAGTATGTAGAGAGTACTTAAAATCAAGATGTCAAATAACAGATCTTGCAGGTTTCCTGATTATCTTCAGTGGTTAAAATCACATGAAGCAGACTCCTCTTCTGAAGGTAATAAATAAAAGTCTGGTAATAGCTATGTTATGATCAAAAGAAAACTTGATTACACCATCCATGTTTTGTCTAGAACAATGGAACCATGATTATTATAGAAAAACATTTAGAAACTCAACTTAAAGCTGAAAAATATATAAATGACATTTGGACAGATTCTTTTTTCCAGTTTTATCTCTAAACCAAAAAATCAGGCTCCTGATACCAGCACATACATGAGGATTGAATCAGCTTCTGGATGTTTGAACTTAGCTTGTTCTGGTATGTGGTAGGAGACAATATTTCCACTTTATTTTTGCTAGAGAATAGCATAATGTTATTTCTCATTTCTACACGGAGACTGTCTGATACAAAGGGTACTACATTAAACTGGGAAGTATATCGCAAGCTGGGAGTGTGGGGTTCAACTCACCACATTGGCTGTCCATGTATCAGGTATCCAGCCTAAGCCAAGGAGGTAAGCTTTCTCTGTATTTAGAGGAAAAATATATGCATCTCTGAAGTAATTTCACTGATTTCAGATGCATACATATAGGCATCTTTAATGTAGGTATCTTCCTATATGGGAGGTGCTTAAGATCCTACTGTAGCCCTATAGTCAATGGGGAACTACTCAAAGCCTTCAAAGGAGTCTAGAGGGTGACTCATCCCATCCTAAAGAGGACATGTACATCAGCTCAGTCAAGCCTCACTGATTCTTTTGACTAAGAAACTGCCTAAATATGTGTTCTGAGGTGTTTGCCGTGCCTTGAGATGCCCTCCTGGCTGCAGCAGCTGTATGCAGAAAGGGGCAGATCTTTCCCAGCTCATTCTTTGTACTTGCTTGGGCCATGGGCATGATGCATCTTTCTTAAATCTCTACTGACTACAGTGTTTTGACCCACCTTCCTGACCTGTGAACATCTCCTTTTACAGTAGAGGTATCTAAATGTGGAGCCAAATCCCAGCCTTTGGCCAAATTCATCCCTTAGATAGCCAAGTGAAGGCACTCAGCTGAATTTGTTGTTACCTAATATTGTTTTCAAGTCTTGTATGCAGCAGAATGAGTAATTAAATTTTTTTTACTTTGGTACTGCAACTTCCAGAAGCACTTCGGATCTAGCAGAATCTATTGCCCTGTGTCTACTTGTTAGCAGTACATTTTGTGATTCAATTACTTTGATTAATATAAATAGAAAAACTCCTGTTCATGTACAAGGTTGTTATTGACAGAGTATTTGCTATTAAAATGGAAACCAGCCCCCAGCTACTGCAGCATATTTGTTTAAATGAGAATCTGAAAAAAACAGAGACCTGTCTTTTGCCTTGACAGCTTTATGAAGAGGACAACTATGTTGTCCACTTCAGGATTTCCTTTTTTGAAAGAGATATAAACCCAGTCTTAATCTCTACTTTATATTCCTGTGAAAGCATTACTTCTTACACTTTTTAGGGGATAGAAAAAAAAAATGCATTTAAGCAGAAATGGCTCTCCAGCAGGCCCTTGGTTTGAAGGAAACATCACAAAATGAGGCAATTTGCATAGAAAAATAATTTGAGTTTGGATTAAAATTTTCATATGCATATCTCCATAGTTTGTGGGTTTGTGGCTATAAGCCTAATTACAAAATTCAACACAGTGATTATATAAAGCAAATCTTAGTTTTTAAAAAATTTTCTTGATATTTTCTTCATCTTCATATGAAAATAGCATAAAAGGTAAGTGTGAAGTAATATAATATTTTTCAAGAAAGTATGAAAATTCTCTAAAGTTCTCCACCTGAATGGTGACATTTATAAGCTCTTTTACAAGATATCTAGGAATCATTTGACCCTGGCATTTGAAACCTGCTGTGCAAAATGAACATATGCAGATATCCAGATGCTGTGCTTTAATTTGTCCATATTTTTAATAGACTGCAGTTTCTAAGATCAGGGTATGCTAATTGCAAGCTGCTCTGAACACATGGAGACTGCTCACTTTTACAGCAATTCAAAGAATAGCAGGAATTTGTAATTGGGGGTCATTAAATAAAATAGCCCATTTAGGAGAAAAGATGAAAAGAAGATAAGGGGAATGGCATTCGTCACTGATAGTTATACTTTATGTATCAGAAGAACTTCATTTTTCATGTTTTGGCTGAAGAAGAATGAAAAGCACCAGGATAACTCCTTCACTGTTGAGCTGGTCAAGTGTTTCTTCACTGTTCCCTTGGGCTGGACTAATTTCTGCAAGGGACTCCTTTCCCCTCACTCCGGTGGGGTTGCAGTATCCATTTTTTACAACAGCTACAGGCAGAAACACCAAAATTACAGTGCTGACAGCCAATGCAAGCACATCTTGATTTGTAAAGCTCAATCATATTGGCCTATTTCTCATCTAAAGGACATAGTCTGGTAAAGAGAGAGCAGAGTTGTCATGTAGAAACTTCTCTCCCAGCAACAGGACACTAGTGCTCCTTGCTTGTAGCCTAAGAATATTTTTAATTATGCAGTTTCTGGGGTTTTAGTTTCTTCTCATGGACAGTAGTCTCTTCTTTAGCTTCATTCCTATCTAGAAAGGGATTATTTTAGAATCTGTTACACTTCCATTTCCACAGGTTTTGGCCACAGGACACCCTAAGCTCAGTACTTCTGCTTGTGCACCTTCAGTCCCAGCTGTGAAGATCATTTGTCACAGCACCTTCTGTGCACAGAGGTGGCTACAGCATGCACAAGCCATAGGAGCATGGGCAGCACTTCTCTCCCCTTGAGAAGTTTCTTCTGTAGTGGATTGAGGAAGGGAAAAAGCCGGGGTTTCTACTATATACAATGCAAAACTCATCCATGAAAATTCTTGAGCAGAACAGGCCCACTACTCCTCTTACTTATTTGTGTTTAGGGTAGAAGGAACTTGGGGACAAAAATTGGGCCAATGCAATTAGACTGAAGATTTTAAAAGATTTATGGGAAACTTGTACAGCAGGCTCCTGAAGGGCTTTGACTGTTTATGCCCTTTGTTGTGCCATTCAGCTGTTGCCTTATCCAAAACACATCTGTAACTAATGCTGATAACAGAAAGAAGCCCAGATTGCTCCCTGTAGTCCTGATAGCTCAGAGATCAATGGTATGGCCATGGGACAAGCTTTTCTGATGACAGAGAAGTCTTAAGCATAAACCGATTCCTTCCAAGGACTCTTCACATGGAATTCACTTTTCTCTTAATGTGACACTAAACACCAGCTTACCTTTGTTCCAGACGGATTCAATGTTGCCTTCAGTCTTCTAAAACTGTTTCAGCCTCCACAAGATTTCTTTCTTTCCTTTTTTTAAAATTTTGTTTTTCTCCTTTTACACAGCATAAAATGAAGTCTGTGAGCATTAAGATTCAGTTTCTAAAGCAGTGTTCACTGAATAAAAAAATAAGATGCAGAAATTTCACATCTGAGCTCCCTTTCTAGTTGATGGAGAGACGTAGACACTTCTGGAATGTGATTCATCTTAAACTAAAATTAGGCCTCCTAAATAGGACAGCCGAATTGCACTTTAGATTACCTATTGCTCTCCTTTGAGTACAAAGTGAGCCAAAGGCGTTGGGCTCAGATGCAGCTGTCGAGATTGCAAAAGTCTAAAGCTAGGTGAGATGAATCCCAGTCAAAAATTTTGAAGAGCATAGACCAAACAACTGCTTTTGATATGAGAATGAAAGGTAAAATGCCCAAATCTTTCATCTGTGTTTACCACAGTGTTGGAGAACCTTTTGGTGAGGTAGCTTAGACTTTTTTTTTGTTTTAACTTTCAAATACAGCTAGAAAACCAGTTCACACTGGAAAATTTGTTTGTTAAATTCGATTTCGTTTCTATATGTTCCAGAAAGAAAATCATGGTTCTCTCAGATGCTATTTGGTATAATCCACTGAGTCATTTCTGCTGCATTCTCTTAGTCTGCTACTGGCTCTGCTTATGAGCAGATAATTTTGCACACTGAAAATTTCATGTTGTTTCCATTTTTTTTTTGAATTAGGATGACAGAAGAATTAGTTTGATGAACACAGATGGTGCTTTTAAATTACAGCAATAATTTTCAGTTAATAGCTCACTTTCCATATTCAGAGCTGTGCATTTCCTAAACATTGGTTTATCTTGCAATTAGGTCATGTGAATATCATCGTATCAGTTAAATACATTGTATGACTTAATGCCAACAGCTTCAGTGGTCTGCCATAAATTCCACTCACTGCCCGTTTTCCTGTAATCTGGAAAAAAATGGTGTGTTTGCTGAAATTGACATTTGGGACATACAGCTTCCACATACAGCTTGTATGCTCAGCCTGCTCAGAAGTGCATGTACAAGTTAACCACAAAGTCTGTGCATCTTGGGGTTTTTTAAACTTAAATTATACAGTTCACATCCATATATCTAAACTATCAAATCCAGTCTATCTAACTGCAGACATCTAATGTGCTGCATTTTAAATACCAAAGCAAAACAGTTATTCTAAAAAAAGATCTGATATTTGCCATACAGTCAGTAGTGAGATGTCTTCAAAGAAAGAATCCTGTCTGCCTGGATTTCTGGAGAACTTATTCACTAGGCATCTAAACTGCAGTCACAGATAAGGTATCTAAATTAGGCTAGCTGAATCCAGTTCTTTAAGTACCAATGTTCCCACTGAAGTTAATGGAAATTGAGTCTCTTTACAGGAATTAACTTAGGAGTTTAACCCAAGTCCCAGAGGAAATTTGTAGTAGGGCTGGAAGAAGGATCTGCCAGATTCAATCTTAGGGCTACAGTCAGTTACCATACTTTGGCATCTAGTGAGTGGCCTTTGGTGTGCCTGAGGGTGCATAGCTCTGAGTGTGACAGAGACCCAAGACTTGGATCCTTCTGGACTGAACCAAGAGGAGTACCCTTGGTCATCTCAAAAGAGTGGTAGATGCCTTTTTGCAAGACTGAGCTCCAAGTTTTCACTGCAGAATTTGAGAAGATACAAGCTATTTCTGAAGGGCATAAGGGCTTTATTAGCTCAAAAATGCAGCAGGGCTTTTTCCTTTCCCTCTTTGTGGGAACCTAGAATGCAGAGAATATTTCTCTGCCTGTTTTGAAAGGTTTTACCCCCCTGGACATTACTGGTTTTGACCTTTATCCATGGGAAAATTTGCCTAGCCTCTGGGAAGAATTTGAATCTACAATGGTGTGAATTAGGTGATAGAATACTATGTGAGATTATCACAGGGTGAAAAATTTAGAGTTGTTAGGTCTATTTGCATAGTAAATAGATAGAAGTAGAAAACCTCAAAATGGAGGATAAGTTGTAGTTAAAAGCTTCTTTCTTCTTCTTCACTAACTCCATATTTTGCAGCAATAGTGGTTTGGGATGATTGTATAAAGAATTCCGCAGTTCCTGTCTACGTGATTTAGGAACTTGTTGGACATTGGTAAAAAAGTGAAAATATCTTGCGTTTTAAGTTTTCATTGGGTAATTTACCTTTAAAAAGGCTGTGAAATCTTGATAAGTTGTCTTCTTGCTGCATTCTCTGCTCTGTGCTATGTATAAGCCATGCCAGTGGCTTGTACTCCTTAGATAAGAATTAATAAACACCTATCTGGAGACTGAGAAGCATGAAGTCCCATTCACCTCCTTTTTTCTCCTGGCAAAAATCTGAACGTCTCCCCCATCAGGGAAGACAACAATTAATGACACGGACAGCGTTACTCTTGATCAAGTTCTATTTATGGTCAGTATTCTCACTCCATGCCCCCACTTTGTCAGACCTGTGATGCTCTAATTTTAGTAACCAAATGCAAGAAACTACTTTTACCTGTTCAATAGTTTCTTTATCATAAAACACCAAAAATGGCACTTTCTTTCAAACCAGCCTTACTGGTGAATTTGTGGTTTCTTCACTCTTCACTAATACATATGAAAACCAGGCATCTTCTATATCTATATTAATGAACAGTTACAAGAGCATGTGTCATGGGTTAGCAAGCATAGGCCCAGAAGTGATGTTCTTGCAAAGGGGTGCTTACAGCTTCCTCTGTGACCTGACCTGACAGAACCTATCAGCTGTGGGCCCCATGCGGGGCCAGCAGGCCCCGGGCCACGGCCATCCTGGAGCCGATGGGCCCTGTTCCACCCGCAGAACCCCCCCACAGCCCTGCTGTGGGCAGCTGGAGGGGCTCGGCTCTCCTCTCCATGTGCGGCCAAGATTCAGCTGAAGCTGCCCTGCAGCCCGGCAAAAGATCATGTGACCAACAGTGATAAGTGAAATTCCAGCTGCAAGGCCTAGGTGAGATTAACCCTTTTAGTGCTATGAAGAGCTGAAAACGTGAGGGAAGAGAAAGAGGAGATGGTTAAAGCCAAAATTCTGTTGTGATGCTATGATATATCAGAGTACCCGTTGTAATTTCATGAAGGCATGGGGGGTGGAGCGTTCAACTTGTACTTGTGAGCAAAAGCACCTGCACTGAGATAAGCAGATGCTGAAGCAGCTGTAATTTCATGAGAAATTTGAACAGGGAGAGATGGAAGCAATTCTTAGAGATGAAATGCTCCCAGAGATGGGTGAAGAGAACTTTTATTTCTGAATGGCTCAACCTTAAAATTTTACCCCAGTAATTTCAAGAGTGGGCCCTCAAAAGCAGTTGTGGGAAAAGCTGCAAGTCGTGGGAAGGAACTCACATGCGAACAGAGAACCAAGCTGGGCGGCTGTCTCATTGTGATAATGTTTTCATAGCATGGACAAGAGAGACTCCTCTTCCTACATGGACTGAACAAGGTTATTATGGAAGTGATAAACAGACTGAACATCTCAAGGGTTGTCTTCTTACATTGTCACTGGGAGAAGGGAGAAAGGTGGGAGGGGGAGGAGAAGTGTTCTGAAGGTGTGGTATGATTTTTTTTCCTCTTTTAGGTCTGTTAATAAACTTCTTTATATTCTTTCAAGTTTGGTGCCTGTTTTGTGTTTCTCCTAATTCTTATCTCACAGAAGGTAAACAGTAATGAGTATTTTGGGCCAAACCACTACACTAAATTGGTGTTTCTGCCTGGTTACAAACCAAACCCGCTACAGCATGTTACAAATAGGACCACTTGTTGCTTAGGCCACAGGTCTGGGGGATCAAGATCCAGTCCTTCTCATTATTTTCTTGTACAATCATGACTACTTTCCTTTTGGTAATGGGTGAATCATTTTGATCTGTATTTCAATTACCAGCAGTAGATCAATGTGAGGAAATGTTGTGAAGAACCAGAAACTAAATGAAACTGTGTTGTGTCCTTGTGCCATGCAGATATAGCAATTCATGCAAAAGCTGCTTGGGGTAGCACAGCGGGGTCTCAGGTGATGCAGACAGCCAAGCTGGTCCATATGCAGTCTTGCAGGGATGTGGCTCAGTGGGGACAGCCATCTCTGACCTGTCTGCACCTAACGCGTCTCCCCTGCCTTCTCTGAATAGATCAGGTCCAGGTTTCTGGGAGCACTAATCCAGGACCATGCCCTAGACATGCTGCAGCCAGCCATGTCTTAGGGATCAGGTACCAAGAACTGAAATTCATGCTCACTTACTGCCGCCAGTCTGGGCTCCGTCCACTACCGAAAGAAGAGCTGGGGTAGCTCAGCATATTACAGGATTAGTCTCAGTTGCCTAAACCAGAGTTATTTTTCTCCCACTTTCCCAGCCCTCTTTAGCTCTCTAGGTATCAGCTATTATCTTTTAATAGCTTTAATAGCACTATTGTTGTTCTTCTTTAGCAAGGAAAGAAAATCCATAATCCAAGCTGTCTGAAAATTGCCAGATAAAATGTTTGGAGAAAATTGCCACCCACATCCTGTATTCCTCTGCAAGCTAAGGGAGCATTTCCGGCACTTGTACAAGACAAGAGAACATGTGTATTTAAAAATGCAGATACTTACATTTGAACATAAATATAATAATGCAGATAGGAACACTGGATAAGCAAGTGTTTATATGTGATTTTAAACAGCTATCAGGATACACATGCTAGTCATTCAGCCTTTTAAACATGAACCTTGCACCTTAATTTTCCTTGTATCTCGTAATGCTTACATGAAATTACAAAAGGAGGTAAAGCTACTTACTTGCATAGAAAACAATCAGACTTGCAGAAGCCAAAGTCTTGGTACTCAAGTATATGACACTGAACATCTGGCCTTGTATTTTGGCAGTCTGGTAAAAGCAGTCTGATTTCCTAGTTAGAATAAAAACAGTCAATGGAAAACCACTCAGAATGGAATAATTGATCTGTCTAGATAAGGATTTTGGATATCTACCTTTAAATTCATCTGTTTGAAAACACTGGATGCCACGTTTGTGTCCAACACAGTGGTGCAACAGCACAGTTAAGGGTTGCTACTGTGCAAGTGGGGGTGAGTTCACATGCCCATTCTACTGCTGGTATGGGTGATAACAGATAGCCAGAATGTCAGTGCTAGTCATATATTCATAGCTCTGGCCAGTAGGACTGACTCGTAGCATTAATTCCGCTAAAAGTAATTGTTATTGCAGAATTACAGACTTCCAAGAGAAAATATTAGCTCCTAAAAAAATCACATGTCAAGCTAGCTTTTTTAGCTCTAACCAGCTGGAAATCAGTAAAACCAGTCTCTATTAAATAACCCAAACAATTTTAGCCTTTCTCTTAGACCCTGTCTCTGATACATCCCAAGACAACAGCTGAGATCAAGAAAATGCCGTTCATTTCATTCTTCAGATGGTGAGAAATATACCTGTGGTAAATGTATTTTGTATTGCCCAATATTGCTCCCAAACTATGGGTATATTTTCCCTGAATGGAGAGGTGGTCTTGAGTTCCACTCCTGCCCTTCATCCCTGTCCAGTTGCTTAAATTATAACTAAGTTGTCAATGGGCAGCAACAACCTGTTCTGCATTCATTTCAGTTATTCAGTGTATTCCAAATCTTGGTTACATCCATTATCACTTATTGCCACAGACATCCAAAATTTCAGTGCATGGGGAATTGTCTCCTTCATTACAGGTTTGTAGATTTTAGCAGTAGTCTTCCCTGCCAGGCCACACAAAATATTGCACTTTATAGGGTAATAGCATCCTTAAAAGAAGGAAATACACCACCTTTTTAGTTCCACATATTATTTTTCCACAAACCATTGAGACATGACTGGTATTTCTGTTCCTCTTCTCTACTCTTCTTTCTGAGTACTTTTCTTTCCAAGGCTTTAGGAAATGCCCCACTCTGCTTCTAAACTGCTCATAAATAGGTTTATTTCCTAGAAGTTTTATGAATTTTAGGCAATCTAATAAATATTTTTGGCAAATCTGTTTATATTTTAGCTTTCAGAAATGGGTTAGCCTGAATGCTGTCTAATGCTTCCGATATCAAAAATGTGGAATTGCAGCTGTAGAAAAGATCATTTAAGTAGGGTTTCTGTCCTCTTATGGGATTACCTATCCTTTCTAAACTGGGAGCCCCTTTGGCTGCCAGAGGATCCCGACAACATCTGAGCTATTGGCATGAGGTGGACTAAGATGACACAGGGCTAATTGTAGTTCTCTGTGTTTCTGGCACTGGAAGTCAAGCAGGGTACTTGCTGAAGCATCTAAAATGGTTCCAGGTGCCTATGTGTGGGCAAGTGAACCTAGTCCTGAAATTCAATACAAGTGAAAGATGGTCAGTCAAGTTGGAAGAACTTCACCCAACTTCCCCTCAGAGTGTGACATCGGATTTAAAGAAGATTGCCCCTGTGCTTTGCTGTGGACATAAATCTATAGAATCGACAGAATCCATCCCCTCATCCCACCAGCAGAGAATCAAAGATGGGTATGGCTTTCCCAGTCTACATAGAGGCATGAGGCCTCTATGCCATCTTCTCAAGGCAGTATGAGAAGGCCAAATGGAATCCCCAAATGGATTTAATCTTGTGAATGGAGGCCTGGCTCTACTCATGGCTGAGTTCTCTTTTACCTCTACCATCCTACTGACACCTGCACAAATGAGACAGGGAGAAGGCAATTCTTTCTGTTGGTCTAAGTTTGCACAGGAGCTGAATGGTCGTGCAAAAATCCCAAGGAATGGGATTAGAAGTGACATTTTCAAAGGTAAAAGGGAGCATTCTTGAGTAACTGCTTTCAGAGATTACCCAGCTCCTTCTTATGGTGGACTTAGCCCAAGAGTACTCATGACAGATACTTAATTTCAGTCAGCATACTGTAAGGTAACATTTGCTTTACACTTCCCAAGAGATCCCACTTTTAACATCTGCTTATGGCAGTTGTTAGAAGTTTTATTCATTCAGTTGAGTTTTCTGATGACAACAGGTGCCGCTGCTCTTCACAGTCAGCTGTGCCTCACGCTGTTCTTCAACTTCAATGCTTTGGGATGTAAATAATCCCCTCAGTGCCTGGCCAATTGCACAGAACAGACCTGCAGTCCCTCTTGACACTGACAAAGTCATGAGATTCAGTTTTAGACAAAACATTCCAAATTCAGTTGTCCACATGCTTTGGGTCTGACAGGGTCATTGCTGTAATCCCATGGCAGGTTTATATTCTGCAGTGGCAACACAGCCACACTGAAAACACTTCCTAAGGCAGGTACTTCCAGCTTTTTTATGCCTCAGAGAGATCAGGCCCCAGATAAACAAGAACTTGTTTCATTTCTTACTCCAATAAGCTACTGTGAACAGCCATCTGCTTCTGCTTTGTCATCATAATCAATCCTGCATGTAATGGCATAGGTTTTTCTAAATGAAGAGAAATTAGGTAAGATGATGGTAAATGCCTTGATATAAATGAGGAGGGAAAGGTATCTGCAGAAGGTGGGGGATTTATCATTCATTTACAGGTTGTTTAACTCTTCCTGTTTACTCTCTCAATGCAGTGACAATGTCTGCTAGGATTTACCTTTAATCAAACTAGACAGAGCCTAGAGAATTTGTACCAGTTACATATAGTTCTGAATAATTCAACAGCTTTTGTGCAGTGCCTTTACTGAAATTAGAAATTGGAATGAAAGTTCTCATACAGCCCAAAGGAATGTTAAGATTGGCAATTAAGGTTTTTATGGAGACATTTTTGTGCAAGTAATAGAAAATGGCAATATGACTGGGAAATGGAAAAGTCTAACAAAAAGCCCAAAACAAAACAAAACCACAAACAAAACCCAACCAATAAATGAATCTATAATGTAACTGAAGTCCAGGAGGTAAAGCACAGGTATTACAACATAGTCTTAGAGTCAGCTGGGAGCACAAACAAGACAACTTTTTGTTTTAATGGAAATACCTTTTCAAACACTCCTTCTCTTTGATTTTCAGCCAGCCCACTATATCACAGTGACTGTAAACACTCAGGCACCAAACACAGCTGTCAGGTGGCAGAAGGAAAGAGGTCCAGCAATATGGGTAAGCATCTCAAAAGGTTTCATCAAACTTTCCTGTCCGTAACTTGACTGTGAATCTGAGTTGACTATGTTTGTTTGCCATTTTGGCTAGCATCAAAGATTTAAAGATTGGTTTAAAGATTTGAGATAGGTTGGGTTTTCTTTGCTCATTCTTGCTTGAAACCTCACGTCTTAATCAAAAACACAGGTCAGATGCTTTGGACACATGTAACCAATGATTCTCTCAGGCTAAGGTTTTCTTTTAGGTATTAGCAATTCCATCCTGATGTAAGATTTATAGAAATTTGCTGTGTACCTGTCCCCAAAGAAAATTAAATGAACACAGTATAGGCAATGAATTAATGTGAATTTGTTGTCTTTTGGATACTGCTTGACCATAAAACTATTAAAACAAGCTGGTACTTCTATACAGCAACTTCAACATCCAGGCTCCAAGTGGTATTTACAAACATGCAATTCATCATGCCATGACTACTACATTTAGAAGACAGTTTATGTCCTTGAAAGCTTATTTACTTCCTTCAGGGATGTAATTTGTTCTAATGAATTACATTCTCTCTACTTAAAAGCCTACCTGAAGAATACATTTATTTTAACCTGAGCATGACAATTGTGTCTCTGTCACCAGGGTGGACTTTGCCACTGGAAATGGGAAGTCTGCTCTCCAGCATGCAGTATTCCTGCTGTTTACACCATGAGTCCTGTAAAGGGCTAGCTGGCCTTCTCTTTATGATTTCAGACCTGTATAGAAACATCTGCTACCAAAACATAACCTTTTGTGGATGGATTAAAACAAAATCCCAGTTGTCAGCAAATGTCTATTGATCCCTTCCTCTGGCTTTCAGACACTGTAAAGCTGTGGCTGTCAGATAAGACAAAATGAATGGGGACTTTTTTCCAATGCTAATAGCACTGTGAGGTTGCAGACTGTTGTCAGCTACTCACTCTTCTTATTCCTTACATCCTCTGCCCCAACTATTTTTTTGGAGACTTTGCTGTCACTTACAATGCTTGGTCCACAAGCCAGTGCATGCAAATTTGGCACCTTGATGTGACATGGAGCAGGATGCTGAAGCCAGAACTGAAGGCCTGCCTAGGTAACTCCTGTTCTTGGTATGCAGGAGGGCAGTGAGAGCAAGCCTGAGTGAAGAACTGGTATATCCACCAGTGTTTGGGTCCACCCAGAATCAGAGCCAGGAAAGTACTGAAAGGAGAATGTCCCACGAGTGAGCCAGAAAAACTCAACATGTTTAACCCATGTGCTCCTTAAGCAGCTGTTACTGTGCTTGACTCTGAGCAAGTGCTGTGGTGGTAGGGAGAGTGAGCTGGCAGATGCAGAGCAAATCCCAACTCATGGAAAAAACTAAGGTGTCACTGCATTAGTTTATTTTTGTTACAGACAGATTTAACAAGTGGTCATCAGGTAGCATTTCCCAGTTTTAAAACCCAGTATTACCAATGACACTAGTGTTCCCCTTCTGCAATTGTATTAGTGTAAATGAACATTTGCTGTATGAGAAGGTCAAGTTATCCTGGTAATTAGAAGCTTTACTTTAGAGCATCTGTATCTCAGTTAAAACTCAGAGTAATGGTAGTATATCATTGTGGCTTAAGAGTCCTAACTGCAAGGGGTAGCGGTAAAAATATGCAGTGTAGTCCAGCTTGTTAACTGGTAGTCCTTCAGCACATCCTCTCAGCTTTAAATCAGTGCATGTTCATTTGACATGGGGAAGCAGGTCCAGGTGGAGGAGGCCAAAGCTAGGGACCATGAAATGAGAAAAAAGAAATATTTTCACTGCTCAATTCCTACTTTGGCAAGATTTTGAGTCCCTGCAAAAGGATTCATAGATATGTTAGCAGTGGCAGGACACTCAAAGCTGCTGCTCTGTGAGCAATTAAGAAGGACAATCAATGTTTTCCCTCATACAGCAAGTACCATGGTCCAAGGCAAGATAAAAGAAAAATAATCAAATTCTATGATCTGATAAAGAAATTAAGTGAATGAGAAAGGCACTGGCTATGACAGCTAGTTTTGTTTAGCAAAGATTACTAGGGTTTTTTTTGTTGTTGTTGGTTTTTTTTGTTTGCTTTTGTGCTGGGTTTTTTTGTTGTTTCGGTTTTTTCCCTAAAAGAGCTTTGTCATTTAGTTCCTCACTTGACAGTACCTTTCTGGTGGCCACTCAGTGTCCTTTTATAGCAAGGAGCTGGTGTATGAAACCCTGTGGTGTGCTTAGGGAATTTATTGTGCTGTAGAAATGCTGAGACTGTAACACCTGAATTTTCAGAAAGGATTTAGGAAATAAAACTGTATTATTATGCTAATGTCTATGCACCACCAGATTTCCTTCCAAAATACTGCTGAGAACATATAATCCGAGAAAAATAAAATAATCACCAAATAATGGACTTGTATTCTTAGACAAGAAAAGCTTCTCAAGCTTAATCTGGAAAAATAAATCTCCTTTCTTCTAACTAACATCTACTTGTTATTTTCCTACACCAGAGACCAGACACACACTAGGAAATTCACTGCTAGTTCTGAATAGAATAAAGTTGTTTACCTAGTGGTAAGAAGTGTACATACTTTGGGAAGGATAAAATGTATCCTTCATATTTTTCAGTTACTCAAAAAAGTTATTTATAGATCCACAGCAAAGAAACTATTTTGTTCAACTGAAGCATCCAACAACTGACAGTAAATATCAACCTTTACACTTCTAAAAAGAAAAAAGCTTCTAAATATGACAAAAGAAAATTTCTTTCCCTGATTCCCACTACGTGTGAGAAGACAGATGAGATGTGTGGGAGCAGTGTTTATTTTGGTGACTTTTCCTTCCTGGGCACCTGTTACAGCTTTAGCTGAGAGCCTTCAGGAAGGCTGGGGAGAAGGGAGATGCTCCCCTGAGTGAAGGATGGAGAAGGAAGTGGTGAGCTCAGCAGCCGGCCTGTTTTGTACTCTAGGTGGGATCAAAGGATATGCACAACATTAGGCTGAGTCTTCTTTCTGCTTCTATCCTTCTACTTTCAAGAGGAAATCAGTGATTTCTGTTTCCTTCTGGGGCAGAAGCTGACTTGTTCCACGAATGTGCAGAGCAGAGGTAGCAATGTGAGACACAGCATCACTGCACCACAGAACACATGCCCAGTGCTAATTTTTCCTCATTGCTTTGACATGAAACATCCCTTTTCAATGTGGATCAGTGGTAAAACATGAGTCTGTGCAGAGCTGGACCCTGCAGAAGCAGATCATGAGCCTGGCAATGAGTGAGGAGGCTGCAGCCTCAGGGATACTGTGCTGTCCCAGAGGTAACTTCAGATGGGTACTTTTACTTTCATCCTCATAACCTGGAATTTCTAGTGACTCAACATCTCTAAAATGTGTAGTGTCAGTGCTGGGCTTAGGGATATTTATTCATTCAAATTTGTTTGATGCCAAAGAGCCATTAGAATAATCCATACATCTCCCCTTGCAGACACACTCACATAAGTTTTGTTTACAAACTGAAGAAATGGTTGTTATTTATGCAAAAGTATTACAGGTTACCATGTGAATAAAAGGCTTTAGCACATGAATCATGAGGTCATAAAATACCAGGTGGGGAGAGACCCCAAGGATCATCTGGTCCAACCTTTCTTGGCAAAAGCATAGTCTGGACAGGATGGCCCAGCACCCTCTCCAGCTGAATCTTAGAAGTGTCCAATACTGGGGAATCCACCACTACCCTGGCGAGGTTATTCCAATGCTTGACTGTTCCCCATTGTGAAAAATTTTCCAATTGTGTTTCATTGGAATCTCCCCAGGATTAGCTTGTACCTACCACCCATTTTCTTTTCCATGTGACTCCTTGGAAAAGGAAGTCTCCATTTGCTCTGTATCCACCCTTTAAAAATTGGAATATGGTGATAAGGTCTCCTCTGAACTTTCTCTTTTCAAGACTGAACAAACCCAGTTCTTTCAGCCTTTCCTCATATGGCAGGCTGCCCAGTCCTTTTATCATCTTTGTGCCCTTCTCAGGATCCTCTCCAGCCCACCCACATCCTTTTTTGCAGAGCAGGGGCCAAAACTGAATGCAGTGTTCCAGATGTGACCTGACAATCAGTGAATAGAGTGGGATAATGACTTCTTTCTCTCTGCTGGTGCTGCCCCTGTTGACCAGCATCATGTTGGTTTTCTCTGCCACAGCAGCACAACTTTCACTCTTGAGCTGTTGTCCCTCAGGGCCCCCAGGTCCCTTTCCTGGAGCTGCTCTCAGACCGGTAGATCCCAGCCTGTGCTGCACTCCCGGACTTTGCTTTCCCAGGACCTTACGCTTGCCCTTGCTGAACTTCACAAGGTTCTTGTCAGCCCACTCCTCCAGCCTGTCCAGGTCTTTCTGCAGCGTGGCTCTCCTGTCCTGTCCCTACTCTTGATTGCTATGCATTCTTGGCTGCTTCTTGCTCATTGCTGGAAAAATTTCCCAACTACATGAAAAAAACCCCAATGATTCAATGGTACCTGTGTGTGTAATTGTAATACTGATAGATAATAAGTAGCGATAGTGCATATATTTGAAGAAAACCAGGACCATCTTGCAAGCAAGTTGTGAGCAGGAAAAAGAGCAAAATGACTGAAATAATATTCTGTATTTAAATTGGGAGAACTCTTTGTAATGAGTTTATGGTAAACAGACAAGGGAATATCACTTCCTCAGTTATTTGAAATATGCAGCAAGTTTTGAAACGATGTCTGGACCCACCTGTGTTTACATTCTGTACTTATAGTCTTTAGATTACCTACCTGCTTTTTGAAATGCTGATTTGGAAGCTTTTATATCATTTAAAAACCAATTTACTGTCATCAACAAGTAACCTGAGACAGAGTTCTTGCAGAATACAGCACCAAATTATTAAAGTTCTTAACTTACACAATGACTCAGTTTAAGAGAATTTTTCACAATGTGTGTGCAACAATTACGTATTTGAGAAGTTTGTCAAAAAATCACCCATTTTGATGGAATGTTATGTTTTGGTCCAAAACCCAGCAAGTGCCAACTTCTTCAAAATGAAATTTGGTAAAAAAAATAAAGGTAAGGAGGAATGAAAAGCATTATTCAAATTAAGGAATGAATACAGAGGGAATTTAAAATACACTCCATCCTATTACCCTGTTGATCTGAAATGCAGTTTTGATGGACCATTCTGCTCTGGTGCTGTAGAAGAAATCAGTTTCCAGATGTCTTGGTTTGAAAGACAGGTGTCTGCTAAGGAAGGCAGAAGCCTCCCTTGGAATGGCAGATGCAACCCCCTTCCCTCCGAGTTATTATAATTTTGAAATCAAGGGGGCTTTTAGGCAAAGATGTGGAAAATAGGAATAACAGTTCTTTACTATTATATATATAACCAGTCAAACAAACAGCAATAACTATGGCAGTAACAGCAAACAATCACAAACCCAGTCCCAGCCTTCTCGGCTGTCGGGCCCTTTCCCCTCGGGTGCAGTTCCGCTCGCAGCCGGCAGGGGCGCTGGCGGCTCCCGGTGAGCAGGGCAGGTGCGATGGTTCCCCCGCGGCTGCAGGGGGCGCTCCGGAGCGAGCTCGGGGAGCACGCGGCACCGGTGCCCTGGGATCCGG
>NW_008240221.1:5234483-5249161 GCF_000691975.1 Corvus brachyrhynchos
AGCGAAGCAGCGGAGGGGCAGGACGGCCACAGCCCGGCTCCGAGCGGGGCAGGGAAGGCGGGCTTGGGATCCCGGGGCTGCTCCGGCAGAAAAAAAGCAGCTGAAGAAGCAGCAGCTTCCCTCTCTCTCCAAACACCAGACCGACTGCCCACACACCCAGGTGAAACAAAAAGAGCAGCCAGGTCCTTTGTTTTTCTTAAATACTCAGCCATTTGTTCCCCTAGCAACATGTATAGGGGAAAAATTCCTTTAACAGAGAAAAAAACCCCAAAAAAACAGGAGAGCTCCTAAAAAACCCCAACACCAGAAGACGAAATTCAGATGTTCCCATAAAAATATATTAATGTACAAGGTGTATAGAGATGTGTCATGTGTGAGGTACCTCAGTTTTTGCTCTGGCCTTACAACTGTAACAGGTACATACTGGAAATATCAGGTATTAATGTTGCAGTGCTGCAGTTAGAAACCAGTTGTGGTTGGAGCAGTGAAATGTGTTTTTTTTTTATAGGATCCTAATTCCCCTTTTCATTGCATTTGTACTGACACAAAAGGAATTTTGATTGGTGTTTTACAGATTTTCGGTCACTTTTGAGATCGGAGTCCATGCATGGTGGATGGATCGGCTTTGTTACTGTTTGATGTAAAGAGCATTTTCATTACACCCATGGGTTCCTCAAAGGACATTCTTTCCTTTTGAAAAATATACTCAGGGACAACAACTGAAGATGATTCCAGCTTAATAAGAAGAGAGAGGCTACAGAGAAAACAAAGGCAATAGCTAGTGAAAATCTATTTGGAGAATGTTGACTTCTTCTCATGCCCTTGGGCTATATGTACAGAAAGTATCCTTTTCTCTCACAAATCCCATCTGTCATTCCCAATTTCTAAGAAAGGGTCTGGCAAGGAAATGTGAAGAATCTCATAAGTGTTAGAATTACTGGTGTTGTACACTGGAAATAGAACAGATAATTTTTTGACAGAAGAGATTCATGTCAGATAAATGCAGTTCAGTTAAATAGAAAGTTGCCAAAAATGCAATAAAAACACTTAATCAAGCTACACCCTTGTGTTGAAAGAAACTGTTTTCATAATATCAAAATATATTTATCTCTGTAGCTAAAATGTTTAGTTGAGGTTTGTAATTTCAATTTTTTTTATTTTGGCCTTGTATTGTACTAGCAGCATTGTATTTATAACACAATATCAGAATGTAATATTTAACATACAGTGTATAAACATTTTCACAATGTAAAATTTTAGTGTTGCTAAACTAAAGATTCCAAGGTCCTATATTTAGATTTGTTTGACATGATGCAGGGAAATTTTTAAGATGCAGATTAGTTTTTCCTTCCTCCTGCATCTCAACAGAATGTCAGGGTATCAGAAATTCCTAGAAAATGTTATGTTTTTGTAAAGGTCTAGTTAAAATTAATTAATGTTAGTCAATCTTATCAAGGAAAAGGACTACAAGAGATGAGTGAAGACTAAACAGTAAATGGTTAATTATTAAATGAATTGTCACCAGCTCTGAAACAGAAGTTTCAAGCAGACTGTGAAGCTGGGGAGCAGGGGTGGTGTTCCCCACCTATGCAGTGTCAGCATGCAGTTCTTCATGCACATATATCAGGAATTTATTGCAAAACATATAAAATTACACAGTACCTGATTTTGCCTTCAGTACACAACCAGTCTAAGACCAATATGAGAGAAGAACCCAGCCATGTATTAATTAATGATTGATTATTTAGATTATTCATGGTGCTACTGGTATATCCAGCTCTGCTGTCAAATAAGCCAAAGGCAAACCCCCTGTTATGAAACATTGACAACTGCTTTTAAAACCTCAACCGTATGGTCCAAAACCATTTCCAAATACAGGCAATTAAATCCCTTAATATTTGTATGTATAAGATCTGATAATTATGTATTCTGGCCACATTTACGGGGATGTTTACAACTAGCACCTGACCTCAAATGTATGGTAGTACCCATACTTACTGCAAAATAAAGGAAATCTGCTTTGAGATTTGAGCTATTTTTGTAAGACTATTTTTTATGAGATCAGCTAAATACTGAAGTATTTATCATGATTGGAATAAAGTTTTACATTTGTAGAGCCAGAGGCATTATGGTTTCTACTCTGATCTTTAGCACAGTGCTATTTTCTGTCAGGATAGGAATTTTTACGCTGATTTGTGGGATGTGTCCCAGTGATTTGTGGTAAGGTGTGACTGTGGATGTCCTGACCAGGGAAGGAGTTCCTTTTCCTGGTGGTTCTGTTACTGCATAGTCTCAATAATGTGCACAGAAGCCTAAAGAAAAGAGTAGAGAGGACTGAGCAGTTAAAACTGGGTATAGGGTACAGGGGAGATAATTTCCATTAAGGGGAGTTTTAACGTCATTGCTGTTATAGGCAAGGACTGCTTTCTCATGGTCACCCAAGAGAAGTCACAGGGTGGTTGAAATCCTCTGCCAGAAGCAAGGAGCCCCTGCATGTCCTGTGATTAACTGTGTTATCACAGCAGCAACTTGCAGTGGAGCTTGGCAAAAGCGATGAAGTCCTCGTTACTCATTGGGAGAGAGCAATTGAAAATGACAGAGAATGGTAATAAGGAAAGGTTTCAGCAGCAGCATTTCCCATTCATCACTGAGGTTCCTTTCATCTTCTTAGCCCTTTTTTTTTTTTTGGGCCCAATGGGATACCTTGGATTCCGTAGTCTCATCTTGGAGGACACTACTAGTGCACACATGGATGGTGTTGCTCTTATCACATTGTGAGAATGGGCTTACGACTCTACCCTGATAAAAAAGTTATTTAGTATGCAAGATGTCAATACAGTGTTAAATTAAACAGCACATAGTAATGAAAGGCATTCAATTTAGTAATGTTAAATGAAATCTTCACTGAGCAGAACCGATTATTGTATAAAACAGAATGGATAAAAGGCTTGACTCATCCATTGTCTAGACAAATCACTTAGAAATATGTGGGTTAGCTTTAGAGCCATTCAGACAATTTAGAAGCTTATCTGTAATCTGTTTGTCAAATTAAAAATGTTTTTCTTTGACTCCTTTGTAAGCTATTAAGAAATATGATGTGTTGCCAAACAGCTTAAGATAAGTAGCAAGAAGGCAAAAGATTTGCCCAGTGGCAGATGACAAATCCAGAGTAGCACCAGGAAATAATTCCTGACAGATTGCTTGTCCTCCAGAAAATGTAGTTTTGATTGACTTAAAACTCTTTGCAAATTCCACTTAAATTCAGCAAACATTTTTGCCAAGCAAAGCTAAAGAACACAGGCAAAAAGGGAGATGCTGAAAGCAGTTTGTCTAGGAAGGGTCACAAAGAGGTTTGGACTTCTTTTTTCAAAGGCAACAAGAATAAGAACATGATCCCATCACTTCTGAAAGCAGTCATTTGAACACCAAGGGAAGGGGAAAGCACATTTGATGTTCTCCTTTCTCTGATCTATAGTGGAAATGTTTACTGATAAAAAATTACTTTCATCACCACAAATTTGCATGCTTTAATGCTTCCACTCTATGCCAGCTGTGCAAGCAGAATGCCGGCCAGGGAATACCACATCCTCCAGTCCCTGACAGCCTTCCTGGCCACAAGGCAGGACAGTCACTGTCACAGGAGATGGAGGGAGCAAGCCCATAGAGCCTGCAAGCTGTGGGAGTCACTGTCAGCAAGGGGCTCTGGGGCATGCTGCCACAGCCCTCAGTCCTGCAGGGTTTAATGAAGTCAAATGTTCACAGGATACCTCCATGGGTAATTGCATAATTGTGAAAAGATGAACTCTGCCTCTGCTTCTGCTTACTCACCTTCCTCTCCTTCATCTTCTACCACTCACTGAAAGAAGGAAAATTATAGCTGTATTTACAAGAGCCTCTGAGAATTGCAGGCTTTGCTGAAGCCTGTATTTTCCTTTCTGCTGCCATGTTTTCTAGAATCAATGAAAGTATTTTATTTTTTATTTCTGTTTCAGCACACTGATTAAATGTTTTCTGGTTTTTTTTCCCCAACAGGTTTTCTTTCACACTAGAAAATATTACATATATTTTCTTCTTCTTTGAGCACACATATAGGAGTACCTTTGACCATGTTAACTATGAATTATTTGATTTTATTCCTCATTCTGATTGGACACAACAAAAATGTTTATATAAAAATACCTTCTACTTTTAAACGGTACATGTTAAATTGCGAAACAAGCTCCTCTTTCAAAGAATTAGGAACAATAGCCTGTGCAGAGTATTATTAATCACTATTCCAACTCCAAGCTGCAGTGTTGAATTTTTTTAAAGAAAACACATAAAACCACATTAAAAACCTCTGCCCCATCAGTCTTAGAAACTGGCTGCTAAAACTTAGGAGACAGTCTGCCCATTGCATTTCCTTCTCTGCTGTCACCATCTTGGTCTTTTCTTCAAGTCAATTACTGGTAACGATATCATTGGTAGTGATGGGAATGTTTGTCTTTGGGAAGGCTGGGCCCATCACTTCACCAGTGCCACCAGCAAGACCCTCTTACACTCGTCCCTGTACCATTTACAGTTGTCTGCTGGGCAATCCCTCACTCGGGCTGGCGAGGCTGCTCCAGGGAAGCTGCCAGGCAGCAGCACCAGCATGTCATGTGTCCTGCAGGAAATTATATGCAGCAAGTCATGATAAAAGTCAACAGTGGGATTGCAGAGGCAAACACTCAGAGCTGGGAAGTGCCAGAGCTGAGGTCACCCTTGCAAACTGCATTGAACCACCTTGTGCCTATTCACTCTGATACAGCCCCTAATTTACATGTGCACATGCAAATTTTTGGACCGTGGCCATACTCAATGTATATGAAATTCTTAATTTTTCAGTCATTGTCTCTGCAACTGTAGCCTTTTCACCTCAATTTTTGCTTTCCTTTGTACATGCAACAGCATTCAAATCTTCTGATGGCAGTGTTTAAGAGCAAGAAACAAAATTCCAGTCCTTCCTCAAGACACAGTGATGCTGTAAATAAGTCAAGGTTCTTAAATCTTTTACAGCATCTCCAACTCCCATCCTATTTGTGGCTCACTGATATGCTTGATTTGAACCCATGTGTTAGCTGCTTACAGTGAAGGTTGCATTTTATTTATTTAAAGTAAATTACCTTAAATCAGAGATTTGGCTGTTGTCCTGAGTGGTCACTTAAAGCAGGTCTAATTGTACAGGAAAATAGACTCATTAATGTCAAATGGAAAAAGGTCAATTGAAATTTGCAGCAAGCTATTACTAGCCCTTTAATAAGGTATTAATTAAAAGATCTGATACAATAAACTGCCTATGTATAAATACTGAACTTGAAAAAAACCAAAAGTAGCTAAGAGAGGGGAAAATAAATTGGGAAAAGACTTGTTTGAAGTAATAGTCTTGGAGAAATATGTACATGTGCTGGAAACAGAGACACATAAAACCAGATTTACAAGGTGAGTGTGTGTGTTATAGTCTAGATACCCATCTCAACTCAGCCATTTCATAACCTCTTGTTCTTAATATATCAATCTGAAGGAAGTCTAATATATTGAGAAACATCATACAAAGTATTAAAAAAAAGTAGAGAATTTGTTTCTCTAGCTTTACATTTGAGGGACCCTTCTTTTCCCACATCAAGGGATTTAAAAGACTCATCTGTTGCCAGAAATAGCAGCAGTGGGCGATGGACATGTTTCAGGCTGAGGCTCAGATTCACTCCAGTAGCTCATGGCTACACATGCAAGACACGCATCAGTGCTGGGACCGTGAGCTGCTGTCACTGCATCACGAAGGTTTCCTGCAGACAGTCAGTGTCCACAACACTCCTCTCCCACATGCCCTGGTGTTACAGTCCATGCCATCAAGTCATGCCCTGTGGCCCTTCAGATACGCTGGGGAGGTGCATGAGGTTGGTGCTGGTGCTATGGCAGTGCCACCAAATCCATGCTGGGAACCACAGAGCCCATGGGAATGCAATCCATGTGTTCTTGATGTGTGAAAACAGCTGGCTTTATTGTAGAGCATGTTATAAGGATAAAAGAAGGTGTGATTTGAAAATGGATTTGCAATATTGAGCTATAAAGGATAAACCAGCATATTGCAGTAGCTGGATTAACTTGCCAAAGAGGGTGTGCTGGATCTTCCAGTGCAGTTGTGAGGTTGCTGCACTAACCAGTAGAATCCTCCTTAGATTTGGAAACCCTAAAGGATTTTTACAGCAGAATCTTTCTTGAACCTCTTACTAAAGCTGGCTGTGGTAAAGTAGTCAGAATAGCTGCTCTGGATGATTTGTTCTTTCTGAAGCCCAGAATGACATCATTCATTGCTTCCCTTCCTTTCAGATTATCTGCTTCCCATTCCCATTTCTTGTGACTGGCATGAAGTAATTACATGGTGCTTTTTCCGTACAGAACCTTGTGCAGTCAGTTGAAGAAGCAGTGTCCATTCAACTGGCTGAAAATTTTATCCCCACAGTACCCCAAGGAAAGGAGAAGGAGAAAGGTATTTCCATTTCCCATTCTCCTTTAGGTACCTGATTGACTTTTCTATAGTACATTTGGATGACATGTTCTTGTCTCGAGCAGCTCTCCATAGTCTGCATCTAGCTGAAAATAAGTGGTGTGTTAGATGCTGAGATCTCTTGCTGGATCTATCACAGATCCAGTACTGCCAGTATAATTTAAAACCCAAACATGACACAACAGAAGTAGTGTGTGAGAGGGTTATACTGAATATAACCAGATTCACATGTGCCCAAGGATGTACCTGGGCATTGACGCGAACTGACAACTGGTCTCCATCTATCTTATGAAGCCCTTTTAGTCTGCAGTACTGGTTCTGCCTGCAAATGCTCTGTTGGGAATGGTCTCTGATGGCCACATGATGGCTAGGAAATGTCCATGTTAGCTGGTCAGCGTGGGCTGGATCTGTGTCAGACATGCTTTAGCTGTTTCTCAGTTGGACAGTCATAGTCAAGTCCCTAAACTTTCTTGAGTTTGTGCCTGATTTTGGAAGAAGGGAGAGGTCAGATGGTCCCAGGCACTGCAGGCAGGGCTGTGCTGAGTGCAGGCAGGGGCTGACTCCATCACAGCCTTCTTGCAGAGAGGCTGCCCAAGTCCTGCCTCTGTACTAAGCACCCCTCTCTAAGTGGAATCCAATCTTATCCCTCAGATTGGCTCCTAAGCCATTCACAGTCCTTCATGTACCACTACTGCCCATGGCTCTGTGGGGGACAGCTTGGTGCATCTGGCAGGAGGATAGAGGTGCTGGCTGGGATTCAGGAATGCAGTATGAGCCAGACTAGAGCTCAAGAGGAGCAATCTCTCTTCCCAGACTGGCACTAAGCCACTCAGGGGTAAATGTCCTTTCCCAAAAAGTGGTCAACAAGGGAGCCAAACCTTGAATGCCAGCATCCTCTGGGGACTGCTCTTACTACAGGTCCCTGTGCTGGACTGTGGGTGCTCTGTGCCACCCACATCCCTCATAGGACCCAGTGGGTCCTATCTATGGGGAGCCGCATCTGAGCTCCACCTACACCTTGTGGACCAAGCCCTGTTGGGGTTCAGCCCCACCCCAGGACATGCTGGGCACCCGTGCTGGCGCGGGGGCTGCATTTGGTGGGGTTGCCCAGCAACCCAGGAGTCCTTCCCTCGGGCTGCAGGGCTTGGTGTCCGGCTGAGCCTCCTCCTCCTCCTCCTCCCTGAAGGAGCCTGTCTGAACCACAGCCAAAACTTAACACAACTGTCAGCTCAAATCCATGTGTGGTTCTCTGAGCCAAAGCACCGACACAGAAAAAAAACCAACCCCTCTGTGTTTCTTGTTGGGTCTGTAGGAATTCAATTGCCAGCACATACCACTTTCAGCAGACACAGCACAGCTTGACCTGTTCACACAGGCAACAGAAATTGAATTTAGGAGCCCTAGTAACTGCAGCAATCTGGTCATAAATGAATTACAGGGCAACAATTATCTATTGAAAATTTTAGATTAGAAAAGCTATTGAAATTTTTAGATTAGAGAAGCTTTCTTTTCATGGGTGAAAAATGAATTAGTGAAATAAATTATTTGCTGCAAATTATTCTTCCTTCTCCTGTTGTTTGCTGATCTGCAATACATCTGATACAAAACATTCATCAAGCAAGCCTGTGTCACTCTTTTCAGCTACAAAAACAAGGGTTTAATTCATTATGATTTCCCTGACCGCTCTTTGGATCATTTACATTTGCCCAAGTGGATTTAAAATGCTACCAGATCTCTAACATTTCACAGGCACACTGAAAGGTGTAAAGAACTCTGAAAAGGTGCAAGACGAGGGAGAATAAAGCACAAGGATTTTAGCAGCTGCACTAAGTAAAGTCTTTACAAGGACTGATCTGGCATTTCAAAAATAGTTTCTTCCCAACCTTTTGAGAATGTGCTGAGATCTATCATTTGAAAGCAGCTGATTTCACCTTTCAAACTGAACAATGTCTTGTGTGCCTTTTTGTAGGTATTTGTTCTGTAAAATGGATGGGGAGGAGGAAGTGGGGGAGAAAAGCCTTTTTGGAAACAAAGGTTTCTGTGTGGGTCATGTTGGACCCTGCATTGATTTCTTATCATCACCTAGAGAAAACCCAAAAGGTCACTGGAATGAATCATTGATCAAAGAGAGTAGGATTTGAGATGGTTAAATCTGATTTAAATCTACAGAACATGTTTCCCTATGCTTATGCAACGTGACAAAATTTGAAGCCTAACTTCCAGATCTTGCTTTTGTTTTGCAAGATTGGGTAAGTAATCCCATCTGCATTTTCCCCTGTGCAAGCATGTCAGTGCTATTGGCATCTTAACATTTATTTTGCTAGAATCAAGCTAGTTAGTGAGCAGGAAAGTCACAGGTGGGTAATTATTTATTGATGAACCCAAAAAATGGAGTGTTTTTCCAGGTCTCCAAAGTATTTTTCTTGTCCCAAAAAGCTTGCAAGTCTCAGTAAACTTATACGTGCCTGGAAAAAAATTCAAGGGACTTCTTGTATTATACCCACACTACGCAGCACACTCAGGAGCACATGAAGGTGACACTGGCCTCCAGAGATTCACAGCATGACTCAGGTGTAGACTAATAGATATTACTCTTTTCCTGGGACCTGATATTCCCCTTTCCAGGCTATGTGATGCTGCGAGCACACTCTGTATCAAGATGAGGTCTGCTGCACAACGTCTTACTGAGCACCCATAATCTTTTGAGACAGTGGAGCAGGAGTACTGTGTACTCACCAGGGTCCCCCTTGCTGGCTGACACCAGCAGGAGGACAGCAGGCACATCACAGATCTCACCCTTCTCCCAGGATAGACACAAGCCTGGAGAAGCAAACTGTCAGCTGGATTTGCCCCTCTCTATTCCCCTCCACCGAGAAGCTTTCCAGAAACCAGTAAACTGGAAAAGATCATAACTTGATGGTACAGATCATTCTGCTGTGGCCAGAAACAGTTAATTTATGAACTGTATGTTTTCCTGGACCCACTAAAATGAGCTGCAGCCAGATTTAATAATTTACAAGCAGGGTGGTAGGTTTCCTGCATGTAGAGGTCCAGGGGAAAAAGGTTCATCAAATCCTGGAATTTGGGGAAAACAAAGTTAAAAGGAAATGCTTGTTATTCTACTTCTAGTTTTAAAGAGCTGGATTTGGTACAAAGCACTAATTCTGGTAAGTAGCAGTCACTGAGAAATCATCACAGATGTAAATTACTCAAACCCTCCTCAGGCTCCGCTGACTACAGGTCACGGAAAGGGGGCTAAAACTGATGACCCAGAGCTTTGGGAAACGTGCACAGAGTGCAGGGGAAGTTTTGCTCCACATCGGCAACAGAAACTTTACGGTCTCTGCTTCTTTCTCAAAGACACCAGTACAAATCCAGATCAACTCAATGTCCTGACATAGGACAGAGATGCTCTGGAGTTGCTTCAGTCCCACTGAGAGCAAGATTTATGCCATACATTTATTCCCAAAATACAATATTGCTTCTTCTGGTTTCTGCCTGGAGAAAATCTTTTTGTGTCTTTCTGCAGCTCTGAATGACTTTATACATGATTATGCTTTGCATGTGATAAAACAAACGTTTTACAAACTCCTTAACGTTCCTGGCAGTATAGAAACACATCATTGTACCACGGGGCAGGGGTATAAATAGCTGGATGTTCTTTCTGTGCAGCTGGTGCTTTGCTGTGTTTCACCAGGAGAGGGTAGAGTTTGGAAAGGACTCCTGGCAGCCTAGGCTCCCTATTGTGCTGGGAAACAGCAAAGGGAAAACAAGCACAAGTTTCTCCTCTGCGTGTTTGCACCGACTGACTATGTGCGAGAGTCAGCAGATGAACTCTGGAAGACAATAAACAGAAAACAGAAAGAGAAACAAAATTCAAAAGCAGCTTTCTAGGGAAATCTGTGGAATCGAAGGGAGAAGCCGCGGCAGTTCCCGTGGGCTCACTCCGCCGACTGTATCTCTGAGAACTGTCACTCTCTGCACGTTGCGTTAATCAGAGCTCAGGATTTATTTCTCTGCCGTGACTTCCAGGCTGTGAATAGATATCACTTTTAGAGAGAGAATGGGACCTGAAAAGACTCTCGAGCACTGAACAGAGTGGTGAGTTTTTTTAAATGGTTTCTTCTCTTTCCAGTCTGCTGGAGCTTTCTAACATCCTGCTTGCAGGCACAGCAGCCCGATGATTTGTCTTTTCCCTGCAGCTTGTTGCATTCCTCACCAGGCTTTCCTGACCACAGGTTTCTATCAGTAACCTTTCCCACCACGACTCCGGGTCAGTTTGGTGACATTTGTAACAGGGATGGCTCAGTGCTGATTTGCTTTCATGAGAGATTAAAACCACAAAGCTGTGAAACCAAACAACGGGCTAAAAAAATCAAACAAAGTCCAATACAATTAAAATGGCAGGTGACTCTAGGTTTCCAGATGTGGACACTGATGGATCAGAAAAAAGTGAAGAAATGGAGATTGTAGTCAATGTTGGTGGAGTAAGGCAGGTGTTCTACGGAGATAACCTGAATCAGTACCCAGAAACACGGCTGGCAGAGCTGGTCAATTGTTTATCAGGGGGGTACGATAGCATATTCTCCCTCTGTGATGACTATGATCCTGGAAAGAGAGAGTTTTACTTTGACAGAGATCCAGATGCTTTCAAATGCATTATTGACGTGTACTACTTTGGGGAAATTCACATGAAGAAAGGAATATGCCCCATATGTTTCAAGAATGAAATGGAATTTTGGAAAGTGGATCTGAAATTTTTGGATGACTGCTGCAAGGCTCACCTAAGTGAAAAAAAGGAGGAACTGGAAGAAATAGCCCGAAGGGTGCAACTCATTCTGGATGACTTGGGAGTAGATGCCTCAGAAAGTCGCTGGAAAAGGTGCCAAAAATGCATCTGGAAATTTCTGGAGAAGCCAGAATCGTCCTATCCAGCTAGAGTGATTGCTGTACTGTCCTTTCTGTTTATTTTGATCTCCTCTGTTGTGATGTGCGTGGGGACCATCCCGGACTTGCAGGTCGTAGATGCAGAGGGGAATCGTATGGAGCACCCGACCCTGGACAGCATCGAGACCGCCTGCATAGGCTGGTTTACCATGGAGTATGTGCTGAGGCTGATCTCCTCTCCCAACAAGCTCCACTTTGCCCTTTCTTTCATGAACATTGTCGATGTGCTAGCAATACTTCCTTTCTATGTCAGCCTGACCTTGACCCACCTGGGAGCCAAGCTGATGGAGCTGAGCAATGTCCAGCAGGCAGTCCAGGCACTGCGAATCATGAGGATCGCAAGGATTTTCAAGCTTGCACGGCATTCCTCAGGGCTCCAGACCCTAACCTATGCCCTGAAACGCAGCTTTAAGGAGCTTGGGCTGCTCCTCATGTACTTAGCTGTTGGAATCTTTGTCTTTTCTGCCCTAGGTTATACCATGGAGCAAAGTCACCCTGAAACTTTATTTAAAAGCATCCCTCAGTCATTTTGGTGGGCAATCATTACCATGACCACAGTTGGATATGGAGACATTTACCCTAAAACAACACTAGGAAAACTGAATGCTGCCATCAGTTTTCTTTGTGGAGTGATAGCGATTGCCCTCCCCATCCATCCCATCATTAACAACTTTGTAAGGTATTACAACAAACAGAGAGTTTTAGAAACAGCTGCCAAACATGAATTGGAGCTGATGGAGCTAAACTCTGCTGAGGGGAAAGCCACAGGCTCCAGAAATGAACTAGAGGATTTTTCAAGGGAAGGCAAAGACGGTCCTTTTTATAGCAGCCGGATAAAAGTCTCCCACAGTGACACCTTTATTCATCTCCTGTCAGAAGAGAAACACTATAGGACCAGGCTTCAAAGCTGCAAATAAACTGTGAGCTGTTGTCAGCGCTAAGCTACAGATCAGGACAACCTGACAATCAACTACGGAAGGGACTCGCAGATCTGTCAGAGTTGGGAGGGAGCACTGCTTTGCTTTTCCAACATGAATATAAATTAACCCATGGCTTCTCCATCAACAGTTGGTAAGACTTTAACCCAAAATAAAACAGTAGGACTCCACTGAGATCAGACTGCTTATATCGAGTGTGTTCTGACAAAAACCACTTGTAACCATTTCAGAGACTGAAAAGTCCTTCCTGATCCGTAAATGTTCAATGACCCGAATGCGCAGCATTGACACATCAGAAATTTGTACCTGTGACAATAAAGAGCAGCATCACACAGATTGTGTCTTCCAGGCTCTCTTCAATGCCTTTGCAGCTAGGGGAACTGCTCCTTAAAAAATTAAAGCAGCCTCTCACTTGTGTTAGATTCAGGCTTACAGCAAAATGTTACGAGCAATTTGAGCCTAGAGATACTGAAAGTATCAGCATATACTGTGTGCAGAATATTAGAGTGAAAAAATGGCTTCATTTTGTAAAATGTACTTTGGGGTCAACTTTTTGGATAGGCTTCTGTTCCTCTTTCCAGAAAAAGTGTCATTTTCAATGGGACATGGAGCTATATTTTGGGCAGAGATGCAGAACAGAATCAATGTATTTTAAGGAGCAAATTTAAAAATATTTGTTCTAGCTATTAATTACAGCATGGTTTATATATGCAGGGATCTTTCAGGAAGGATTTATAATTAAGTAGCTTTTTAAAACTGTAAGTTAAATCATGGTATCTTTAATTCACTACTAAATCAAGGGAAGTTTATAGGGAAGTTAAATTGAGTACTTCTATATAAGAAGCTTTAACTCTTTGAAAATAAGTGCACAGAAAGTTTCAGTAAAAATAGTAAAATCTCCAATTGATTTCTGGTAAAAATACCTAGCTGAATAAACATATTATTATGTTATTTTTTAAAATAACTCATCCTTCCCCTACAATAACTGCATGACTTTGTAAATGGTAGTTTACAGAAGTAGTAGGCACTAATCAGTGTCTTCTTCATTAATTAATATGCTAATTAATCAACACCAGTGTGTATGCACTATCCTTTCCAAAAGCAAGTGCCATCTACAAAAGCTGATATTTGGTTGGTGTAAAAACTGTATGTGTAATAGGTCTGGTCTGTACCAGAGAAATCCACTGAAACCTGGAGTTGAAGGACAGGGGGGCACTGGCACACATAACATATATTTACCTACGTCAGAAGTAGGATCCCAAATGCTTAAAGGGCTAGAGTAGCTGTCCTTATTTGTTCCCTTTTGTGCTGAGCAGCCCCTTGCCCAGGTGAAATGCCGCAACATGAGACATGACCCATCCCTGGGCACTTCATGTCCAACCAAGATCCCCCGGCAGGTCTTTGGGACTCTTCCTGGGATGTGGGAAAGCAGTGGGCCTGTGGCATTCACCCCACAGGAGCAGTGACTGGACGGGCACAGAGCTGAGGGATGGGCTCTATGCTCTTTTCTGGCACCTTGTTTGCCCCTGTCCCCTGGCAGAGGGGTATGTGTCTGCTGGTGGGAATGCTCTGTCCTCCTGGGACAGGGAGCAGTGGTGCCATGTAGGGACCGGGCAGGTGTGCAGTGAAGGGCAGCTACTCCTCAGAACACCACCCACCCTGTACCTCTCCTAGCACGGAAATCAGCCCCTGCTTCCCTAGGTTGAAGGCCTTTCCCAGCATTACCCCTCACACGTCAAATTGCTCAACTCCAGAAACACCTACTTTGTATCCCAGCACCCCAGCCCTATGCCAGACCTAATGTCTTTTTCCCCAACCTGTTACCATGTCCTGCCTTACATACTTCCATCAAGTAAGATAATTCAAACAATCTCTAAATGTTTCTGTACCCGAATCCTTCCACCACTATTTGTCCCAAATTCTCTCCCGCCTAAGACATACAGCCAATCCAAGTGCCTCCTCAGCCAAGCATCCCTTCTCCCCCATCCTCCGCTCCACATCCCCGCTCTTACCCTTTAGAACTGCTCTCTTGCTCTGCCTCATCTGCTGAGACCTGCTCCTTGCTTGCCAAGAGCCTCAGCTCTTCTCCATGGATGCCTGGCCAGGACCATAGCCGGCTCTCATCTGAGGGACAGGATCCTGTCCCTTGCACTGCTTAAGACATTCAGATCACAAGTATGGGCTGCAAACCATCAAAAATTGACTTGGCTGAGATGCTGAGGGTGGGAGAAGAAGGAAACTAACAAACCTGTCTGAGTCCAGCCTTA
>NW_008240221.1:5249204-5280542 GCF_000691975.1 Corvus brachyrhynchos
CTGAGAGTGAATTAAGTTAGCAAAAGCATTTTCCTGAATGAGGAAAGCACTGTGTTAATGCTAAGTAATATGGTTTAGTACTGCAAGTGCTAAATCCTCACTGCCGTGCTTTGTGATTTATTTAACCTGACATTAAATAAAAAATAAGCCTCTTTTATCAGAAGTAAGTTTATGGGCTAATTTCTCCAGTAAGTTATGCCTTTGAGCACTGGGCTCTGCCTTTGCTCTGTCAGTGTGGAAAGAGTTTTGAGACAACCTTGGTGCTGCTCTAGCCCAGACTGGTCTCAGAGTGTCTTGCTGCACTAGAGACCTTATTTGTTGTATTTGTTGCTCTAAGTTATATGTTCTTAAAAGGCTGTGGGTGGGCAGGATGGATTCCTGCCTATTTGCCTTTCTCATGGTGTGGAAACCCTGTAGGAGCAGGGGGAGACATGGGCAGTGGTGGAAGGACAGGGCAGGCTGGCAGCACATGGTGGGGCTGTAGAGGAGCAGGGGGTCTTGAACACATATAATCCTGATGGTGCAAAGCAAGAGGCTTCCTGGGTCCCTGGGGAGACACCTCCTGCAGATCAGGAAACTAGCATAAACCACTGGCTTTGAAATCAGGGCTGGATGGAAGGCTCTGCTCCTTAAAGACTGGAGTGATTTAGGGGTTGTTTGTTTTCTATTGTTTTAATATTCTACACAACCCAGCAGAGCTGATTTTCCTTTATTACAAGTTAGTCTAAAAAAAGAGGAAGATTTAAAAATCTGGAAGTCTTGGGGGTGGAAGGGGAGGGTTAGAGCAGCCCCTTCTCAGACAGTAAGCAACACAATCCACAGGCTCTAGTGTCCCCACTCTTTGACATAGGACTTTCTCAAGTCCAAAGTTAGGACAAGCTCTGAAGTCTTTCCAAAGGGGAAACTGCACCATGCCTGTTGCAGGTTTCATTTCTGTGCTGTGGGTGAGGTGGGCACAGGCTGCACAACTCAACCCAGCAGTGCCTTCCCCACATCCAGCTCTTCCCAAGCACTTTGTGCACACTTTGGCTGAGCCTATGCAATTAAATCAATGAAAGCAAGGCATTCCCAGTGAGACCATCTCCAGACACATATGGGAAACTGTAGCACAACTGTCCCTCAGGGGAACCCTGTCCCTGCTATTTAACACCCTTCACCTGGGAACCAGGACTAGGATAGCCAGAATACATCCAAGTGCAGAAAAGCTGAACAAACCACTTGGGTCTCTCCTTACCCTTGCTGCACAAGGACTCTTCTTTGGACTCATAGGTGTATGAAGGAAAGGGGTCACTATTTGCATTAGAAACTGGGAGTCTGGGAAGAAAATGTGGTACTCTTCTATGGAAAGCCTATTGACCAGAGTTATGGAGAATAAAGAGAGATACTATAATTTTAGCTGATATCCCTTCTCATACAGAAGTTCCTCAGTTCACCATGCAAGCAATTTCAGAGCACAGTGAGCAGATCAAACTGTCCTCTGGAGAAGTTATCCTGTGGGACAACTGCCCTTGCAGCCAGCCCTGGCTGCTTCTAGAAAACTTCGAATATTTAAAACAGCCTGTAATACTCAGAGTTATAACTTGAAGCAAAAAACTTTTAGTTCCTAACTAAAATGAATCACAGCTGTAAATTCAGGATTAATCCAGGTTTAACATCAAATAGCTGCCAGCAGAATCTGATTCAATAGCTTTAATTTAATAACACACCCAATGGTAGATTGGTGGCTATTGCTGAACTATAGGTAAAATGAAGCCTGTTTCTAGCTTCCTGGACAGCATAAACAGTAGAACTCAATAGAGTGGAAATTGCTTCTAGAAGTGTGGGAGACAGCTGGAATATTTAGTGACACACAGCATTCGTCTTAGGGAAGTGATAGGTATTTAACATGTCAGCCCACGCCACGCTCTGGCTGGCATGTCACAGCCACCTTCACTTTGGAGACAGGCTTAGGTTCAGGTAGAAACAGCCATCAGCAGCTAGGGTTTTATTGCTGGACTGACACGTATATATGATTTGAAGGGACTTTTAAAAAAACCCAACAAAATGATGGGAGATAGTAGAACACCACTATTTTCTGCTGACGTGCATGTAGGAGAGCTGCTCAACCCTGCAGGTGTGGCACTGCCACACAAGGTTAATTGACATGTTCTCTCTGGTATGTGTATGGGTCGAGCAGAATGTGAACACGTGAAGGCAGAGGAGAGCTGAGGACCAGGCGTCACGGCCCATCTGTCCCTCGCTGTGTTAAGGGCACTCATCCCTTTTTGCAGGTGAAGCTGACAGTGATGCTGCTTCAGTAACCCTTTAGGCAGATTTCTTTTTGCCTAATGTACTATTTGAATGTACCTGATAAAAATGCTGAAGAGGAGAAACCAGGACTGTTTCAGTCTCAAGTGTTCTCTATATATGGATTTTTCAAGCAACTACCCAAAATGCTCACCTGAGACTGGATAAAAGTCACAAACAGGTATTTGTTGAAACAGAGCATTAAAGTAGGGGTTAAGGAATAGAAATTAACAATTAACTATACTAAAAGACACAAACCCACTGAGATTAGCTCAGCTGGTTAGAGCAGGGTGCTAATAATGCCAAGGTTGTGGGTTTGATCCCCATATGGGCTTTTCACTTAACAGCTGGACTTGATGATCCTTGTGGGTCCCTTCCAACTCAGAATATTTTGTGATTCTGTGAAAAAACCCCAAAACCTCTTCCAGCCACATTTGCATTGCCAGATATACTCAAACAAATAGAACAGTGTCCCCTGTGAATTATTCTAGTCAGAAGTACTTCCTACCTCCTCCCTGTCAACACAGCCTTCGGGTCCTATGTTCACCAAAAAATCTCTCAATTCCTTACTCACACAGGTAGAACCATTACTGGACACATGCACAGGAGAATGCACTTGCTACCCACCCAGGTTTCTGAGGAACTGGCCCACTCTCCATTCAACTGTTTTACCTAGACTGTCCATTTGGGAATATCAACATTTCCTTCCACACCAACTTTCACAAAACACTTTTCCTTTGAGATGGAGAGTCCTTAATGATGTGGGTAACAAGTTCTGCACTGCCTGGTGTAAACCAAACTTCACTGAGAATTGCAGGAACATAACACTACTGTGAAAGTCAACTCAGGACAATGTGTCTTAAATACATTTGCTTCAGCTGTAGATATCTCACTAAAACCAAAATTGGTTTCTCGTCCTGCAGTGAACCGTATTAGGCTTGAATTCAGTGGGAGCTTTGCCTGCCTTAGGAATTTTATAGGGAATGATGAAGCCAAGTGAGCCAGGCTAATGTACAAGGCAGGCTTGTGTAAATTGCTGAGAGGAAAATGGAAATGACGGAAAGGTCTGAGAGCTCCAGAAGAAGCTGAGCCATTTAATTGATTCTTTTCTTGTTGCTTTCATATGTAGGTGAGAAAGCTGCCAGGGTCTTAAAGTTGCTTTTTGTCTTCCCATGTAAAGGTAACCTTGAATATCTTTAAAACATGCTGACAGTCAAGTACTGCTAAATCATCCTGGTCAGTTAAAGATATATAATAGAAGCAGAAAGGAAGGGAAATCTTTAGAGGAGTCTAAGTAGAGAAGTTTCTTTAAAAATAAAATATCTAAATGGAAAGAAAGACTGAATGCTATGCTGTATATGTCAACAAAAATCCCCTTATTTTCTTATTTATGGATTTCATTGATAATGAGGCACGCTGGCATGCTTTGGGTTTTCAGTATGACATGCTGTGATTCCCTATTCTATAAAGAAGTAACCTGGTACACTCCACAACAGTGAAATGCCTTAAAAATGGAAATTATCTATATTCATTAGAGTCTGTGCTAGAGCTCACAGGTTCTGTGTTAGGGCTCACAAAGCCATGGAGACCCAGGTGAGCAGTCACTGGACAAAGGCAGCAAATTGCTTGGTACTGCAAAGGGAAGTTTTCGTAAACCTTCTGCCAGGCTCAGTCTGTTTTACTGTGCAAGAGACAAACTGCAGCTTCAATTACTATAAGAGCATTACAGGGAATTTTTTGTCAGTAAAATGCACTCCACTGATCCCAGACAATGTTTCCACTGCATTATTGTTACCAGCTTTACAAAGTCAATGTTTTCCAGGCTTACTAGCATAGTAAATAATGTCTATTTTACACAATATCCAGAATATGAAGTAGTTGTAACTAGCTATTGGTCTCTGTTGATTTTTTCTTATTACTTTTACAGCAAAAATGATACACCACAAATATTCTTCTCCATATTCACATAAAATATGCATGCATTGTCTTACACTGATTTTAACTACTCATATCCCTGAAGTCTCAGCTTGTTCATTGTCAGCCAGTAAAGAATTAACCCTTCTTATTTAGTCTATACCAGATTAATCACTATGAAATGCTACATGCCATTTTGGTTTCTTCCCTTGTTCCGTCAAGGTTACTCCATAATTGGACAGCTCTTCTCACTGGCGTGTTTTGTTTTCATTCACCTTCGTTTTTCATACCTTAATTTCAGTCTGCTACCCTTCAATGCTTTGTTTCATAAAATGGAAATGATTCATCTCTCTTGATGCTCACACCCCTGATGCATTTGTCAAATGACTCGTGTGGTCCCACTAGTGCAGCTCTCTGAAGGGTGTCAGTTCAGTGGGGCAGGCTTAGAACATGCCCAGGAGAGAAAATAAACTGCTGCAAAACTTCATTTGGACATGTTGTCCCCTCACCCCCAACCCCTGCATCAGAAGAAGACTGTCTCTAATACATGGAACACTCAGAAGATGCCAGGTCCATACACAGCAGCCCTGTCTGAATGCTCAGCCCTAGCTGAGTATTTTTGCACATGTTTAAATTCCCCTCTCTTTGAGAGGATTGAAACACTGGAGCATTTGGCTGGAAAGAGATTGCTTTAAACGTGCACTTACGTGCTTTGCTGATCAGAATGTGCTCATGTTAAACCTTACATGGCAAAAAAATGGATGTTTCTGAACTGCATCCAAGCAGGCACCAGCAATTTCTGCTCACGGCCACCAATCAGGCATCAGCACAATGGGACCTTGATTGGTCCTTACAGGGGCTGCTGCAATACAAATGGGAAAGATTTTCTGCTCATGAATAACAGATAAAGTGTCATCCTACTGCTTGAGAAGTGAAATATCTAGGAGACAGTCTGACCTTACATCCTCCTTACTTACTCACTTTGTAGAAACATTACTATTTACAAGTCTGTTTTTGTACAATAAAAAAACCAAAAAACACCCTAATTCCATCACTGTTTAGCAGGCAAAACTCAAGCAGAGAGGAGATAAAACCTGCATCCTTCCCTGGGCTTTTGCTTGGGAATGGCCACTGGCCAGCTGGAGACCACTTGCTTGTTTACATAGGAACAAATCACACTCTTGTCTGCCAGCAGGTCTATTTCTACTCGTTGTCACAGTAATAAATCAATTGTTGCTGCAAAACACAGCTCCTCTCCAACTCGTGGGGAATCTGCAAACTCTCTGCAGCCCAAATGTCAACCAATTGCTGGCTGGGCTTTCAGGCTGGAGTGGTGGTTATTGTTTGCCAGTTCCTTATTTGCATTGGAACAGTAAATTCCATTCGCAGAAGCCTTTACCGTTTGGACCCGTTTGCCTTAGAAAGAAACTAATTGCTGCCGTACAACATCATCCCTGCTGTGACTCACATAGGGCACATTTGTACTGCCTTGGCTGAAGGAGTGAACCTCAGCTGCCAGCTGGACTTCATCCTTGCACACTGGAGCTGTTATTGCCCTCCTCATGTTGGGGCTCTTACTGTCACAGCTGTTCACATGAGACCTGAGCAACTCGAAGATGCATTAAAGTGAGCTCTCCCATATCTGATTCAACTCGTCTGCACAGAGTGACTGCAGAATGTTTCTGAGTTGGAAAAGGTGTAAAGAAGCTATAAAGATCTTCAGTGAGCATCTGGGGGCTGACAGGGGAGGGTGCATGAAGGCTTGGCTCAGAGCAGAGCTTGGCTCAGCTCCCTGAGAGTGGTCAGGAGAGGCATCCAAGCCTCTCTACTTCCCCCCACTCATCTGACTGCCCTCTAAGAATTGGTTGGCAGTGAGTAGGTGGGTGGCAAAGGATGGTTGTGTCTGATATTCCACCAAAAGAGATCTGTCTTTTCCCACTCCCCATACAGAAAACACTATTGCCCAGAATTCCCTGAGGCTCAAAGTACAAGAGATATCATAAGAGGTAAGTAGGGAAGCCTAGGAGACTCAACATTTTTCCCTCAGCTAAACCTTAGGGATGCCAAAGTTTTTTTTGGAGGGGAATACATTTTTAATCACAGGGTTGTAGATAGCCCCAGCGTGACAACATTCAGGTCCATGACTGAGACTTGCACGTGTCAGTGCATGTGACAGTGACATTTGGCTTTTCTGGCTAAGCTGTCATAGGATAACCTGTGCCACCCTGAAAAGCTTGTGGCTCTTTAGCGTCGGGATTTTTAGAGGGAAAAAATAAAAAGCGCTGTTCAATGTGACTAAAGAAGCTGCAACCTCTTGTAAGTAAATAGGCTGTTTGCTGAAATCCCCACATTGCTTTGAGCCGCTTGATAGGTCACAAGATGTTCTGTCACATCCACCAAGGGAAATAAAATGAGATAACTGGATTCCGCTACATTTCTTACTGTTCTAGGGTAAATGAGATAATAGTGATGACATAGACATGGGGGAGAGGGAGATAATTTGCTGGTACACTGTCTTCTGGGCTGAGCTTTCTCATCCAAACTAGTACATTTTGTAGACTGAAAAATTTAATTTTGAGCAGCAAGGCAAAAACATTACGGTGCAGTCCAACACTGCTGATTCTTGGGCAGCCTGCAATTAGAAGTGGAGTGCAACAAAGTAATCTACAATCCCAGATTTCAACCTAATTCACTGCTACATCAATCCAAGACACAGGATGCAAAAAACCACAAAGGATCTTCTGTACAATGGTCCTCTGATGAGAACAAACCACTTCCAGCTGCAGGGGGAAGGCAAGGATCTTGGCAGTGGGCTGTAGGACTGGAAATGTGCCTTACAGTGAGGTTTTACCCAAGGACCCTTATCTACAACCTAGTGCTGCATCTTCTCGTCTCAGGGAATGTATGGGGCATTTCCCTGTGCTGCGCTATTGCTGTGTGAGAAAATGTTTCATAAAAGAAAATGAGATTTATTAGTGAGGGAGGGTGATGGACATTTGGGATGCATGTCTCTAGGTATTGCTTCATTTATAAACAGAGACTGAAGTGAAAACAGCTTTTTCATCATTAATTTGGTTCCACTGCTTTCACTCCTGTTCAGACTGGACCATTGCTACAAATTAATGGGAAACAATGCTTACGCCAGTGAAAGATCATCAGCATTCAATTGCTCGCTTATCTGCCTCCTCCGATCAGGTGACAAAAGACACACACCATCACAGTAAGCCACGTCCTCTGGCAGTCAGGGGATCTTCCAACACTTTAGTATTTAATGACTCAAAAACCTGTCACGGTAAAGGCTGCAGGAATGAAAGGCTGCAGTCTGAAAGATCTGCCTTAAATAATGAAAAATTAGTTTTGGTTTTTTTTTTAGTCTGCCCAAGTAAAGGTTTAGAGATGGCTTGATCAAATACCAGCATAGCTAGGAAGTTCCAGGTAGCTGAGGAGTTGTTAATGTAACAGACAAAAGCATAAAGTGCTAAGTGTAGCACACTCTAAGTAGATGCACAATATCATAGCAAGGAATTATTTTACCGTGGAGGGAACTAATTCTGGATGGGTGGATTTTGCCACCTGGACTCTTGGGTACATAACATTTCAAAAGATGTGACTACTGAGAAGTCAGTCACTCAAATGTTAGTACCCAGTGTACCTGCGATGGTGAGGGTGTCCCTCCTGGCCTGGCATGAACGATGCATATTTCCCATAAGTGCTGTTCTGTATCTGCTGATCCCAGAGAGATGAAGAGCATCTCATGGGGTACTAAACTCCTAAACATCCTGAAATGAATCAAACTGTCAGTGGATTTAGGCAGAGCAGAACTTTCAGGTGCCCTGTGCACTGGAATTTGTTTCCAGCTGAGACCAAAGTATCATTTACGTTGGAAGAAACCTTTGGAAATCCCCCAGTTCAATCCCCCTGCTCAAGAACAGCCAGGTGAAGCACGTTGTCCAGGACCAGGTCCAGACAGGGTGAGCTGTCTGAGACACCTGCAAGGGATGGCAAATACACTCTAGGGAACACATAAACCTTTCTGAAGTGCCTTCAGGAGGCCAAGAGAGGTGCTTCACAGCACCTGAACTGATAATAGATGTCTGTGTTTGGGCAAATGAATCCCAGCCTTTGTGTCTGCTTGAACATGGTTCCTGGAACTTTCAGCTGCCTGCTGGGCTCCATCATCAGCTTTGGGTAGATCTCCACTGACTCCAGAGGGATCTGAGAGTGTGCAGTGTCTTAATGATGACCTGAACCTTCACTTCTGCTGTCTGCTGTCTGCTTCCTGAGTTTGTAATCACATGGTGAGGTACAAAGCATTTTACTGAGGAAAAGCAAAGAGAATGGTCTTGTTTTACAAAAAAACCCCCATGCAGCTGAATAGTCTTCTGTCACAAAAGAATCATAGAATGAGTTTCTCCCTTGCTGCTTGGTTAGAAAAACATCTATCAGATATAAATAAAGGTACCTTAATCACATGGTATTAAGGATGGTTCCACAGTCTGTGACACAAGCATGATGGGATAAACTTTCAGGCTTCCCTGTTAGATCAGAGGGTGCCTGGATCTGGCTGCTGGGCCCCTACCTGTAAATCATAGAATCATTCAGTCTGGAAAAGACCTTTAACATCAAGTTCAACTGTAAACCTAGCATTACCAAATCCTGTCCTCAAATCATCAAGCTGCATTACCCAACATCTGCTTCTGATCTCAGATCAAAAGAGAACTTGTGCCAGTTGTGTCAGTAGAAAATGAGATAAAAATCAGCAGTGGGCCGTGTGTTCTGTCACTGGATCAGAAACAGCCAAGGGAGCAGAATGGTGGCTGCTCTTCAAAATGCAAGAGATACTCCAGCAGCTCCTGCAGCCTTGGCTCCTGCAGCCCATGACCTTTACAGATCAACCACTGCTCTGCGCAGCTCCTCATCTTGTTCTCCCACCCTGAAATGCCTTCATGTCCAGGTTCCTGATCCCTCATGTAAATGGAGACAGCATTATAAACTGTGCTGTCATCTCCTATTCTGGAAATGTAAATTCAAGGGTCTTTCAACAATGGCTGGGAACAGTGTGGTTAATGTGTTCCAGCTGATGAGACTAGATCAAGCCAATCATAAACTTTTTTTCTTAGTCTGCAAGGAGATCTACCTTCCAGGTTTTAATATTGGTGGTGGAATGTAGAGTGGCATTTTCCTAAACTAACTCAGTACCAAATTTTGGTCTGTTACAATACTCAAAGATTACTTCTAACTTCACAAATTTCTCAGCATTTTAACAGAAGTGTTGCCTTGCCTGGCTTCCTCTAGACAGCTTCTCATGCATATTCAATTTGAACAAACAAAACTCTGCGTAATGACTCTGATGTTATTGTCCTATGATTTCAAAAGGAGGGAAAATCACTTGGGATAGCTGATGATCACGGTCAGTATTCTGACTACAGACAAAATAACTAAATCATGTGATTTCACATACAGAATCATCTGAATAAAAATAAAAGGCTAATAACCACCCACACAACTCAATTAACAAACTATCAAGAAGTACTCTCATGTTTATTATTGCAATAAATCTGTGATTTAAATTCAGTGGCAAAATATTTGCAAACATTTACTCAATTACTGAATGCTCATTTTTTATCATAAGATTAATCAGATGAAGCTCAAGTAGTGCTGTAGCTCTGTGATGTTTAGTGCCACACATAAGTTTAGCATCATGTTCTTTAGTCCTCGCTGTGGCCTTGCATAGAAACTCTGTGACATCATCTCCTGTTTATTACAGATGGAGTGACAGAGACAGATTTTACCTCTGTCAAATTAGCATTAACACTTGGTTGTAGTCATGTCATGAACTTATCCCTCCATCAGACTGCCTGGTATGGTGTTATATTGCAGAAAAGATATCGTCATTGATGTGTTACTGGGAAGAACAGAAACATCAAAGCTGCAGTGCAGTTACTGGAGAACAAAATGAGTCTGATTCATCACCCTGAAAAATCCCATCTGAAACAAACGTCTTGAAAAGCAAGCAGAGTTGCACTTTTTCAGCTGAGAACAATGAGAAAAGTCAGTGTGCATGAGAGACAGAGCATTTGCCACTTGTCCAGGCTTGATGGGAACATGAAAGGACATACTGCTAGTTAGCATGAAAGCAAAGAGAGAGGTGGGAATAGCACAGGATTTAGAAGGGCAATAGAGAGCAGAAGAATGAAAAGCAGTACAGAGACACTACAGAAGAAGGGAAGGGGTGAGAGACCTTTTACGTTTTTATTTAAATTCTGTCTTCTCACAAAGCTCCATTTTCCAATTTCCTTTGAGTGACTTAAATTCAATATGATGAAAGTCCTTTTAGTACTTTTAGCACTGCCAGTCATTTGCTAACAAAAATTGAGCGGGAGCAGTGATGGTGCATGTGTGTGTGTGTATGTTTGCAGATACACATATATATGAATGAATACAGTAAGTCTTGCAGGATTGAGGAAAAATATTTTTAAGTACTTTCAGAAAAGTTTGCTATATTTGTAACAGAAGAATAATTTAATAATTACAGTTACCATTGAGTATATCTATAAACTAACACGTATTTACATGTTTCTCCTTTGAATTTATGTCCAAAATATTTTTTGTATTACTAGTTACTTTCTGTATGGTGCTGAAAATGTGTATTGGCACAGTGTCGCCCATTGACAATCCAGAGGCTGGCAACTATGAAGCTATGAAGTCAACTCCTTAATGAGCTTCAATCTATTCCCATATCCCTATTTACCCATTTGCCTCAGAATGAAATGGCCATTCTGTTATTCCACAACCTGCACAGACTGGAGTCATTTAACTGGAAAAAATCCAGCACAGAAAGATATTACATGTTCATGAAAATTTATGGCTCTATGTTCTGTCCCTTTAATTTCCAGCTGGTAATTCTTGTTAGTGAGTCCTACAGAAAAGTCTCAACAAAACTGAAAACATGAATAATTGCAATGAAATAAAACCATTGTATTATTCTCACTGATATACTGTTCTTCTGTGGTTACTTATGATGGGTACCTGCAAGAAAACCAAGGAAATTGCAATAAGGTTGTGCCTTATGAATTAAAAGAATATTTTTGTACAGGACATGGTGAAAAAGCATTCTTCCATTCTAACATATTTCCTAATACTTCAGGAACTTAAACACATGGTTTAATTGCTACCAAGTAATCTAAGGTCAGGGATGACATTATAAATCACTATGATAAATGCCTCTTCTTTAAAACATCTGTGAGATAACAACTGACATGGTTTCTGATCTTAAAAGTTAAGCAAATGAGAAAAGGGTTAAATGCTTTTAAAGATTTGTGAAATAAATGTAGAGGAACCTCTGTACATTTATTCAATTGATTATAAAAGTATCTATCAATGCCAAGTGCTCTGAAGTGCATGGATGTAATGCTAAGGAAGAGGTGGACATAAGCATTATTGCTTTCCCTTGAAGAAAAGTGGATACAAAGAGACGACATGTCGGGATTTTCACAAATGAGCATTCAAAGTGCTTTGATTTCTCACTGTCCTGGTGATGGAAGGGGGATCCAAGCTCTCCACTCCCTGCCCTGAGATGGACATGGATGTGCTGGTGTCTGCTGCTGGTTCCTGGACTTGCACAGGCAAAGGAGGTGGTAGATGGCTGCACAAACTCTTATCAAATCCTTTTATCCCCCCTCCCTAAGCAAAATCATGTGCGCAGCGGACTTATCCTAGCCAGATCCAGCCTGCTGACTGGCACCAAGAGAGCTCTGCTCTATACAGGGGATTAGTCCCCCATTCAGCTCTTGTTCCTAAAGCACTGACACAAATTACCTTTCAGGCTGGACTTCAGGGATGTGCCAGCTTTCCCAATGTGTAGTTACTGTTGGGCAATTCCAACAAAGCTAAACATTAAATCAAATTGCCTAGGGGAGAAGATGGGAGGGAAAATGTCCCAACAAGCTGACCTGATAATTTATTCATCTCTGAAAAAATGAGAAAGACTGTCAAGAATGAAATTTCTTCACTTTAGACATAGTCAGGAACTAAAACGCAGCTTTTCCTCAAAGGAGAAAGCCCTGGGTGTGATACAGGGCCACCTTCAGCTGCATGGAATAATGGAGCTCCTTTGCTTCAAACTGTCAAGGAAAAGGCCTGGAGAAAGGGACACACGAGGAACCTGCCTTGCCTCCAAACAAGCAGAAACATTTCTTTGTGCCTTCATGGTAGTTTACTTTTCTCTGATGTTTTAGTCCTACTTGGTGTAGCATCTACAGCTCCACAACCAAAGGCATGGGGATGCAAATGACATTGAATGAGGCACGAGTATTTTGCTAATACCAGCCCAGCTCTTCAACTCCCACATCCATTGCCCATTTCTTCAATCCCATTTTTGAAGGAGACAAAGCTGTTCAAGGTCTTTATGACCAGCTGCCCTGTACTCCAGGGCAGTGACTGCTCCTCCCAGTTTGGTATTATCTGGAATTCTTCCTTCAATGGTGATGGTAAAGTAGAGCAAAGAGATAACTTTTCAGATGTTAATTAGTTATAAAGACACAGAAGGCACTATCCTTTCCGTGCAGCTTGCCACCCTGAATTGGAAAGAGACTTCTTTTGCAGGTCAGCCTGGAAGTAGCTTGAAACACTCCTGTTTCTCATGCGTGCTTGTGTCCTGTCCTGAGAAGCCTTGGCTGCTGTTACACTGAGACACAGAGATGCTCACCCTCCCACTGAGGGCCTTTGACTTCTTAGAGACAGGAAGCAATTTAAAAGCCCTTTCTCGTTTAACTATTGACTTTCACATCACTCCTTTAAAGGATTATTGGACCTTGAGATAGTGACTAATGATGTTGTCACTATTCATTAATCCTGAAAAACGTCTGCCATCCATGGAGTTTGGCAAAGATGAAAAGAAGACATTGTAGGAAAAATAAGTATAATGTCTTTAATGAAATTCCAAGAAGATAGCTATTATAAGCAATGCATCTGAGGGAGTGATAATAGATTTTGATTTCTTAAAAGTGCTGAGAGGTTCTTGCTCAATGAACAGCAAGAGAAAGAATTGGTATAAAAACATTCAAGTGACAAATTCAAGTTTAAGATCTTGTTCCTGCAATTATTTCTGCAGTAGCCCTGGCCTGATATTTTAAGTCATTGACAAACTTGGGGAAGTCTAGTGTAGGCCACCAAGTTGGTCAGGGCTGGAAGACTTGTCCTGTGAGCAGAGCTGAAGAGAGGGAAAAGGCTTCCTCAGCCTGGGTAAAGGACAGCTTCAGGAAGGTCTCACAGCAGCCTGGCCCTGCCTAGCTGGAGGGATATCGAGCAGCTGAGCAGGGCTCCTCGTGATAATGCATGGTAGGAGAATGAGAGACGGAGTTTAAATTGAAAGAATAGATTCCAGCTGGAGATAGGAAAAGACATTTCACTGAGTGTCGCAATGACCGCCACTGACCACTGCCCAGGCTAGCTCCTGCGGTGTGCGACAGGAGTGGGGAGCAGCTGGAGGCTCTTGGCTTTAAAGCTGCTCCTCAGGAGTTCAGCTCTGCCCAGGGGAGCTGAAGCTCCAGGCACAGTGGCTGTCAGCAGTCCGGAAAAGGGAGAGGCTAAAAAGTAGCAAGGAGGCTTGACACACAGGACAATCCAAGTTTATTGGAAGCAACTCCCAGGGGACAAGCCTCGAGCAGCTCCAGGGAACCTCTTATAAAGGGAGGTGTTACAATGGGGATGGCTTAACTGGGGACCAATAGAAATCTCTCAGGGAGGGATACGGATGAGGATAGACATTTCCTTGGGCCAATAGCCTCAAGGGGAGGAGGGAAAGGGATCACATGCCCCAATGGGGGCATCGAGGTTTAGGGATTTCCAAAGGGGGAGGTATCTAGAGGGGTAGGGTCTCGGGGGATTGATGGGGACCATATAAGGGTAAATTGGGAGGTTTCAGATGTTGGACACTGAACCTTCGGGAACAACAGGAGGGGTTTGGGTGATTGATAGCGAAAGAGCTAGAACAAGGGGAGGAGAACAACCATGTAGGGAGCACCGGGGGAGAGGCTTGGATCTGGGGGAAACCAACTGGGAATAGGAGTGGGGAAGGTAGGGATGAACCATTGGGGTACAGAAAACTTATATAAAAATATAATAAAGGTATTGCATCACCACAACTGAGGACAGTTAGGAGACCAGACTGCTTGGAGAGCTTCTTCAGCCTTGGAGAGTTCAAGACCCAGCTGGGTAAAGCTCTGAGCAGCCTGGCCTGATCTCACAGATGACCCTGCTTGGAGCAAGAGGTTGGACAGAGGGATACCTGAAGTCTATCCCAAAGCAGCTGATTCTGTAATTTGGCTTCCCTTTTCATAGCAGTTTGCTAGGACTTCTAAAGAATATCCACACTCTAAACAGAAATAAGATGATCTTCACTGCTTTAACTACATCTGTTAACTACATCTACAATGAAACAAGCTAATTTGCCAGTCCATATTCATATATCCAGGTAGTAAGAACCTAGAGACCACCATAAAACCACCAGGGAGAAAAGCAAGTCATGCTACTTACTGTACAAGACTAAATCCTCTCACAAGCCCATCCTCTAGCAGAAAGATAGGCTTTTACATCAAGTGGTGCAACATCCTGGAAAATAAGTAATGACTACAAATAATTCCTGCAATGGAATCAAAATCCCTCACCTGTCCGATCCCTGCTTCCAAAGTGCTCCCATTCATATTAATCTATTCTGAAGATCAGATTACTCCTTCAGTGCAAGTGCCTCCATTCACACAGGCACTCATCCAGAATTATGCTGAGAACATGTTGCAGAAGTGCTGCATTTCAGAGCTAGAAAACATGTGCTAAACCAGACAGACACTTCCAAGCAGAGAACACATGCATGAAGTTTATACTGCTCTGTACACGGCGGAAAAATCTACGTTCTCTGGAGGGCTACATCCCCAATCCTTTTGCAACCACATCTACAGGGTGAAAAGCTTCAGGCCATCAGAATAATTGGTGCTTCCTCTGCCCACAGCAAGAGCATGCCACTGTCTGTAAGTAACGCAGGTTGTTAAGAAAAAGAGAATATTTATTTTAGCACAAATATGGTTATGAAGGTTTTTTAAATAGCACAGTAATGAGCTTCAGCTGGCTATGTATATTACATTTTCATGTTCGTTATGAAAATTAATGTCAGCTTAAATATATGCATACTTTTAAAATGTAGAGAACTTTTTGCAAATGAAAAGTATATTGAAAAGAAATTTAAAGATAAAATATTCTGTCATAAATCTGCAGAAGTCTTGTCTGAATTACTGACTCAAGCTGACAAGGCAAAGAACAGTAGAAGCCTGTAGAATCTTGGCAATAAGAAGTTTGAGCTGGTTTTCCTTCAGAATTGGAAGGTCACCTAGTCAAACTTTATCCTAGTATGGTGATCCAGTGAATTTTCAAAGGCAAAGTGGCTTATACAAATAAAGGAACAGCTATCCATAGAGTAATGTACTATTAGGGGCATTCATGCTGGAGGACTTTGTTTTATCAAATTAATTGATACAGATTTCAAAAGTGCTCAAAAACCATAAATGTTCTTGGGATCCTCTAGCTGCTGTCTCTCTCTTCTAGTTTGTGGACAAGGAAAAAAAAAATTATTTCCTAAAAGCAAAAAGAAATTATTTTACCCTGGGTATAACATTCAAACTACCAGAGCAAAAACTGAAACCTAAATAGAAAAACAACAGCAGAGATTCCATTTTTAGGATGGAATGATCTTTTCATGACTGAACAATTTAATATATATGACTTGCAATTTCTGTGCCTGGCTGTGTCATCTTTTTAAATGCCATTAAACCTCAGTGTCAAAATACCTATTAAGAAAGTGGCTTTTATGGAGGAAAAGATAATAAAAATCAGGTATATTAATAAGCTGTATGAGAAGCCTCATTCCAGAAATAATGAAGCTCATAAAATGAGTTTTGCCATTTACATTCACATCCTAAATCAACCAAGCACTTTAATATACCCAGATCTGACCAAGAGCGATTTACCAGCCATGGAACTCATCAGTCAGAACTTAATAAAATTTTGTTTACACCCAACCTGTGATATTAGGTTGTCTATAAATAGCACAGCAGAGTTTCAAATTACATTTCTTCTTCCTTCAGGAACATTGAATGTCTAGAAAACAGGACACTGGATTTTGTGTTCCTTTAAGTCCTCAGGAATACTTAATGAAGCCCACACAATCTATGTGTACAAAGGATCATTTTCAACTTACGACTGGGGATGGGATTTTGCGCATGGTAGGAATATACACTGAATAGTAGAGCTGCAGTTACAAACCTCATGGATCTATAGTCACTCCAGACCCTGCTCAAAACTGTTGCTCCTGGACTGCTGGAGGTTCCCAATCCACCTCCTCAATGCCTACAAGTGACACGTGAGCATCTGGACCAACATCATGGCAATATGAAAATGGCATTACCTGTGTCAATGAGCATCCTCTCATCACTCTGGATGTTGATTTCTGCTACCATTTTAGAACATAATTTTATTTCAGTTATTGGATTTTGGAAAGGAATTAAGGAGGTAAGAAGCTGGTGTTCGAAATAATAAGTTGAGATGAAAAACTGGAACAACAAAAAGCTGCCCACAATATTCACATTTATTTGAAAGCAGTTGACTTGGTTACATACAAATACAATTAATACATTCTTAGATTTTTCATGTCTCATGTTCAAGAACTGATTTTCATTTGCTATAAAATTGCTGATGTCTTGCTCAAATGAGAGACCATTTTGAATGCAATGAATTCTAAAAATTAACAAATTTGGGCAAAATAGAAGCATTCTTGGAATATAATTTACTACAAGGTAGCTGAAGCAATTGTTCAAACAATAAACTCTCAAATAACTAATGCAACATTAAAATGGAAGATAACAAAACTGATTCTTTTTGTGCTTCTTCATTCTGCACAATTCTATGAGACAAATCAGCACTCCATCTTAAATCTACATCTACTGGCAATTAATAAAATAAGGAGAAGTATTTTCACAATCTCAGGATAAAATGCATCTTTGCATGAGTTAGCACAATTTTCTTATATTGTTCTAAATAGTCTATCTTTTTTCCATGCAAATAATACTTCAGAAACACTGTCTTGTTTGTTTATGAGTGAAATATTATTCAAGACTGGATGCTGAACTGGCTGAAGCATTAATTTATAAAACTTACTATTTTAGGGTTTTGTGCTGTAAGAGATGCCTTTTGTTTCCATTCAGATAACTCCAATAGAAACTATTAAATTCTGTTCTGCTGAAATGGATGAAATTGTGAGGACCTCAAGCAACCCACTCAGGCCAGTAGAATATTTGCATTCTCTTCAGCTGCTTTCAGATCCAAACCCAACTCCTAAGCTCCTGAGATCATTCCCACCTCCTCTAGTGATCCATTTTTAATGTGTTTCTCAGTCCCTGAAGACAGTATCAGTCATAGGTCAGGTCCTTTCTCACTCAGGAACTAGCACTACAGGTTACTCCATGCTTGGTAGGTGCATCACATGTGTCAGCTACCTACTTTATGCCCCAGTTCACTAATTTACTAAATGAGAAATAGTGGCATTTATCCTGGAAGTAAACTAAATATGTTTAATGACGCATTTAAATAGGTTTTAAATTGCAAGTTTAATTAATAGGCAAAATTTAAGAAGAGAGAATGAAACAAAATCCTTTCAAAATTCTGCTTGCATCATTCAAAGTGCCTATATGGTTGATAAAGATTTTCCCAAGCTCTCAGAAAACAGGCAGCCCAGTAAAGGAGAAAGTAGGAATAAGCCTCTTATGAGGAAGGCTCACCCATTTCTAATGCCAGAAATAAACTAAAATTGAGAGACAACTATGAGAGCTTACCCAGCCTTTGCTTTTTTACAACACTCATGGGTCCATCTGTCTTAATTAAACTTACCAGTTCAAAGGTGTAACAGTACTCTTTAAATATCTACCTCTCAGTTTACCTTTGAAATTTATTTCCAATTTATATCATATTTAAAAATCAAGTCTGATTTCCCCAGTGTCACACAAAAGAAGAGAGCAAATCAACACTTCCAGAGTCAAATGATCCTTTATTGGAGAGCTAATAACCTTTTCCCATTTCTCTCTGAGGTTTCTTTATTACTGCTCTGTGTCAAGAATCCCACCATTTTTCCACAAGTTGTATTTCTAATCTCATTCTACAAATGGAACCAAACATTTTTTTTTCCCCACAGAACAGGAGCGAAATGCTTGCAGTAAGATAAGATCAGCTTTTCACAAAAAGCTTCCACACAAACATGAACTAGCTGAGGACGATTTATAAACCACTGGGAACACTATAAAAGATTTATTCTATTTAGACAACTAGTTTGATTTTTTCTGTATTCAAGTTCAATTCCACCCTTATTAAAATGGCCATTTTTTCTATTCTCTCACTTAATGAATGGAGATAATCTGGCACAAATTTCGCATCAGATTGGAGCAATATCCATCTCGAAGGCTGTCCCCAGCCTGCACCTGCTCAGCTGAGTGCTGGCAGGTTGATTCTCGGTTCTCAGCACATGACATTCCCCAAGCTATGGCTGATTTGGGTGGCTGATAGCCAGTGGAGGTGGTTGCCAGGCTACTGGGCTGTGGCCACCATGGTTGGCCACCATAAACTTTCTGTTGGCCCCTCCATGTTTTACATGAGCATGAAAACAAAAACTACTAAGCCAGCCCAGGGTAGATCCCAGAGTCCAACTGCGAAGCACCAGCAAACCTGCAGTGGCCTGACATTATTACAGCCACCAGAGCTATTTAAATACAAACAGGTGACTACTTTGCTCCTGCCCAAAGCTGTGACCCACCAATGGCACAATTGTGCCTGCTGGTAGCTTGGCAGATGTGGCGGATCCTCTCCCTGGCTCAGGGGGGGCTGTCTGTGTCCTCTGGCTGCACGTTGAGCAGGTGCGAGATGTGAAGGGGATGGAAGAACAAGTCATGCTGCCTACAAAAATAACTGCAGTTCAGTACAATTAGTGCAGGCTCAGGGGTGACCTACACATGGCAAAGCAATGATTTTAAGGCAGTAGTAGCAGATTTATGGGCTGTGCTTCACAGGTGCAAGCAGGGCACCGTGTCATGGTAGCTCTGGGAACAGTGGAACCAGAAGGACACCCAGAGAAAGGGGTTATTCTACATCATCAGTTTGCAAGGACAGATGCTGTAAAGCAGATATAACTTTAGAGCTCTCTTGTATTAATTTCCTCCAGATTACAATGACACATAAAGATAAGGTTTGGTTTCAAGGGAGCTGTGTCTGGCTGGACCTGTACCAGCTGCCTGATGGTACTTAAGAGTAATGTGGTCTAGATTCATTTCTCATAGACTCATTTCCCATTGCTGTTTTATATGCATACCAGTGGAGTTCTGTGCAGAATCACCAAGAAAGGACACTGAGACTACCAAACAAAAGTGCAAAAGCTGCAATGAAAGCAGTTTTTGCCTGTGTTGTCCCCAAACACAAAGCCAGTGATGGTTGACTGATGTGTGACAAACACGCAAGACCATTTGCAAGACGATTAATTCTGAGCCTTCTTCCTGGAAGAGGTACGGATTTCTCACCACCCATAAAGAACAAGAGTTATTTTACTCTTTGGTTTCACACATCAAGCAAATTTGTGTCAAGGAGATGATGGTAGAAGGAGTAGGAGAAATTGAAATGGTCACCTAGTTCCATGCTCTGAAAATCTGGGCGGGCTGGCTGTCTTCAGTGAGGTGTGCGGAATGGTCCTCTTTCACAGGATCATACTGCAAGAGTAAGTTGTCCAGGCTGCTATTTAGCCCACACATCCTCAGGAGTGTAGATTTATACATGGGCTGTCAGATTTTAGCTTTGAGAGCCAGAGGTGATTTGGCTACAGATATATCCTTGGCTGGGAGAGCTGTGGAAGGCAGCGGAAACAGGTCAAGTGATACTATCAAGAGAAATTCTGTCTTGGCTTGTCTCCTGTACTTCTCTGTTCAGAATCACAGCATGCTTAACTGGATCTTTCCAGCCCAGAGCAACAAGCCAAATTTATAATGTTCTTAATTGCTTTTTCTTTTCTTCTTCCCAGCTGGCAGATGGACCTGTACCATATCAGCATTGCTTTGTGTTGTGCTTTCAAGAATGATAATAGAACCAACAAAATTATTTTATTTTCTACTCTGTGCACACTGCAGAGAAATTTTAGTAAGCAGCACTTGGTCTTTATTTATTTTCATTTTCAGCTCTTGCTGAGATCAAAAATTATTTCTGCTGTATTTTGTTTGCTTTTATTATATAGTGTTCCAAACATTCTCTTTCAATTCTCACAAAGGATGCTTTTTGGAAACAAGCCAGGCTTGCTGAAGCTTTGGTAGGGACGTTCTGAGACACCAAACAGCAAATAGCAAATCATGCTTGAATAGCCCACAGACACAGAGGGATAAAAGAAGATGACTCCTATCACATGCATCAACCAAGAAATCCCTCTAGGGCTGGATATAATGAGGATTTAAATTACAAATGACTGCATTTACAGGTAAGCTAAAGATTCAACTCAAATCAGAGACACCCTCAAACGTAACCTCACATTCAGTAAAACAGTTCAAAATTGTAACATTCACAGAATCAGCACAAGTCTTTTCTGCCTTCTTGCTATTTTACTGGGTTGCAGAGAAGCATTTCAGAGTCTTATTTGTGCCTAATGTATGGAATGAACCTGCCATCATTTTTGGGTGTGTGTCACACATATATATATACTTACTTATTTATATATATATATATATACACGTTTGTACTGTTCCTCTGAAATGGAAAGAAATATGAGGTACATTCAAATTCAAGTTTAAAAAATTTCACTTAAGAGATGGTCCACAGGACCTGCTAAGTACTGGAGAAGAAGAGGGGTGGCATTAACTCCAAGAGATTTTGGCATGAGTTATTTTGAACTGACTCTACTAGTCTTCCTACAGAGAAGTCAGGCTAAATAGTTCATTCTGATAAGAAAGTTCATCAGCCTTCAATTATTATTTAATGTTTTATATAAAAATTACAGATTTTTCCCTGAGGTAATTTCAGTGTTGCATAGTTGTATCCTTCTCAAACTTTATGCTGTAGAAGGAAAAATTAATTTTCTCCTTTATAACCGTTTCAGTTGAAGGCTGCATGTGGAAAAGCAATGCACAAATGCTTGAAAAGCGTAGCTTCTCCTTGTAGATGAAGACTCAAGAAAACTGCTATTTCCACTAGGATGACTTTGTAGCATTTTCTTTTCCACAGAGTAGTCTGATGAGGAAGCAGCCACAGCAGACAGCACAGAGTGCTAAGCTGCACCACAAAGAAGGCTGTGAGAGAGCAAGAAATTTGTTCAACTACTGTTTGTGCCAAATAACATGAATTTAAATACGCTTTTAATGTAGAGAAAAAAGTGTAGAGAAAAAAGCAGGCTGGAACAATTTCAGTCTTTGAGCAATACAACTGTTTATGTCAGTGCTTATGGAGCTGTGACTGAGTCAGCTAGGAGAACCTAGGGCTGTGGTTTTCAGCGCTTCCCCAAGGAAGAGCAGGGTGTTAGCTCCTGCCAGGGGTGAAACAGCAATGAAATATCCATGGAGACCTCAGTGGACCAGGAAATAAGCCCCATGGGGAGCTTCTGCCTCTCAAAGATAGCTTGAAATCACCAGCCTGTCTTTAGGGCCATCAGCTTTTTACAAGTTTCAGGTTAGTGAATTGTGAATCCAGACTTCTGCTTATTACATCCAGTTAATTATGTAAATGAAAGCCTGTAGCAGCCCTTTTAGTCCCCCGGTAAACCTAGAACTCACAAACTTCCCCTTCCTATGCAGTGGTGAGGAGGAACTCAGGCTGCTTTGAGCTCACATATTTTCATTCACTTTTTCAATTCACAGGTCCGGTCCCAAACAGGTCAGATAGAGAAGAAGGTCTTTGTCATACCAAGTTTTTTATCAGCAGAAGGATCTGGGAATGGCTCCTTTCACTGCCAAGTTTGGAAGCATCTCAGGGACAGAGCATTTGAAAGCACAGTTAGCAATGGAATTGCAGCACTGTAATAGACCTAGAATTCCTCAGGAATGGGATCAGAGAGCAGGGATTTCTATAAAAAGAGGAAAATAAAGCAATCTAGTAAGTCTTACAAAATTACAGCATTAAACTGTCAAATGCAAATCTTGCAGTTCAAGAAAATATTAAGGAAAGAGATTTTGATCCTAGCACTGCATCACTAAAATATGTCTTGCACAGTTTTCTTGGCATCTTGTCTTAGGTTTATCTCAAATCACATTATTCTTGTGCGAATAAAGTTAAGTGTTTTCAACTCTACTACAGAACAGTAAACACGGACTTAAATCCACCTGTCTCTGCCAGTTAACTATTTTCCAGAATTATTGCTGAAGTTCTATTGTATTAAATGGGAGGTGAGGTTCATTTGGTAGGATATATAAACAATTCAAGACTAAATCTAACAGCATCCAAACCTTTTTGCCTAGGCATATACACATTTGACTAATATTGCTATTTTTAAATAGTGGTAATTCCTACCATGTTTATCTATATGAGATCATCCCAGTGATTTCTTTTCCAAAATTCCTAAGCAAAGTGCTCAGTCTCCTCTGCCATGCACAGCATTGCCAATCTCCATGAGGACTGGCAGACATGCAGGTATCTCCTGCTGTTTGAGGCATTTGTCTCACACAGCCCTTCACAGGAAGAGAAATCGAAGTTCTTCTGGTTGACTCTTCTGTGAAAGCTCCTCTTCAGCAGAGAAGGTCATATTAAAGGTGAATTTTCTGCTCCTTGTCTAAAAATCCATAGTGATACTGAATATTCATATCTGCTGGTAGGATGTGCAACGCACATTGAGTAGTATCCATCTCTTATTGATTCATTCTCGCCTACCCCAAAAATGAGAGACTTGAAGTCAGTTGTTAACTAAGACCCTTATTTTAAACATATTTTCAGAAATGGCAGTTAACAATTCACTTCCAGTGTAATGAACACTGGATTCATTAATCCTAATCACTAGGTTACATAAATCCATATTTATGACTCTCTGCAACAAACAGAAATCCAAAGTAGTGTTTTGAACTAAGTCATGAGAGGCTAGACGAACGCTGCATGGGGAGAAAGCAAATACATGCCACAGAAAGAATGGTGACTCCATACTTGTCCTCATGGTAAAAACACGAAGGAAAAAAAAACCCCATTGAACTCTTAATGAGACTGTCATATTGATGTAGACAGGGTGAGGCAAATGTCATAATATCTTTCGTAAAGCACTCTATATTAATTGACAAACAAGATGCTCCATTTTGTCAATATATTCAAAGGATTATCATTAAAAAAAAATTTAAAATGACAAAACCTATTACCAAAAATTACTTGAAGATATTTTCTTCCCTGGCTCCATATTCTGTCTGTCTCCATCCAAGGAGGATTCAAGACTTATAAAATCCTTGGCAAAGGGATAATTTTTTTTTGTCACCATCTCCATTTGGAGGTGATTATTTGGGGCAACATATTTAGAGGTTTGGCATACAAACAGAAGTAATATGCTATTGAAAATTTAAACCAGGAGATTTGAGGAGAAGGAGTGTTTGCTGAAAATGTGCTGTGCTTAATTCAGCCATTGAAACAGGAGGAAAAAAGCCCATCATGTTTATGTGTTCAAAGAGTTCAAAACCAGAAATGCACAAATAAGAAAGGAAAACAGAAGAAAACTTGACTAAATAAATGGCTCATGACCAAGCCTTAAAAATTAGCTTGCTTCACAGAAGGCTATACCAAAAATTAACAATTAAGCTGGAAGCAAATCTGTTACCACTTCTAATCTGCTCATATATACAATATGCTATGCAAAACATGCCTGGAGGAGTTGCCTCTTTCAACCCCGCTTTGTTTGTTTTGTTCCACTACTGCTGTTGAACATGAAATGTAATTCTCTGGAGAAAAGACTAAAGGCTCATTTTTTTACCATATAAATGCCTTGTGTCATGGACACAGCCAGGCACAGCTCCTGGGCTCTCCTGTACCGCAAATGGTAAATGAGTTTCCAAAGAAACATACAGAAATGTTCTCCTGTTCCCCAAAATGTGCACTGAGTTTATGATTTCCTAGAGATTCATAATCAACACCCAGCAGGGTCTGCAAGTGGGGGGGGCATCTGAGAAACATGCAGTAAAACTGAGATTCCTCTCCTTCCCTTCAGATACTGTAGAAGTCTTAAATCCAGGGAAACCAATAAAATATAAAGTATTCCTATTGAATGGAAAGGAAAGGGAAAAGGGAAAGGGAAAGGGAAAGGGAAAGGGAAAGGGAAAGGGAAAGGGAAAGGGAAAGGGAAAGGGAAAGGAAAGGCAAGGCAAGGCAAGGCAAGGCAAGGCAAGGCAAGGCGGAAGGCAAGGAAAGGCGGAAGGAAAGGAAAGGCGGAAGGAAAGGAAAGGCGGAAGGAAAGGAGGAAGGAAAGGAAAGGAGGAAAGGAAGGAAGGAAAGGAAAGAAGGAAAGGAAGGAAGGAAAGGAAGGAAATTATTAGGATTTTTCTTCTATATATTCTGTAAAGTCTACTTTAAAGTCATCCTGAAGAGAATGAGTCCTTTTCATTTTATTAAAAAGTATATCAAAGCAATAATGAGTAGTTTGATCCCAGTGTGAGAGAACATTTTACCTCTTATTTTATGTTAAATAATCCCTCTCAGTTAATAACAATCCCATTTTCAAAGGAAATAGAAATTCTCTGTGTGACCATTCTGCATAAAAGCAAAGTTTGTTTTTATTTCTGCAGGAACAATAAATTAGAGCCTTTCATCAACTACCATTTATCTCCTCTTTTTTATGAGGATGCAAGTAAGTAATTATCAGTGAAGTTCAATGATCAAGGCACTGCATAAATTTGCAGTAGAAACTAATCCCAGTGAATTTATCTGACTACATATATGGCTTAAAATAATCCTCAGTGCCAGTAGTTCTTTCTCAATCATTTATTTTTATGTTAGAATTTCATCTGTCCTTCATGCTTTTTATTTGAAATTGCACCCAAGAGCCAGTTTTACCTGGAAATCTCATGATCTTTTATAAATACAGCCTTGGGTACTAAGAGACAAAAGTAAATACTCTCTTGCTATAGATGAGAGCATCATGAAAGTAGTGAACCAATGCCAAAAATCTTTAGGAAATCTGGTGAAGATATTTAAGGAACGAGTTCAGGGGTGCACTGGATGGAACAGGATCACTTTAGGTCTCTGCCACAGGAGTCAGAAGTACCCCCCAACCTATTCTTAGGGAGCAGGAACAACATTACCAGTGTGGGAAGCAGAGTTATCCCACATGCCACCCACGGCCCACAAATGTGCCCATCCAAGTTGTCCCTGCAGCCAAGTGGTTCAGGTGCAGAGACACCCAAGGGACCGGATGTGGTTCAGGACCAGACATCCGGGAAGGAAGAGTTAGCTAAACATGTTCCAGCACTCTGCAGTCAAAGAAAAATAGTAGCCATTCTTAATCCTTTTGTTTTCTTCCTGAATGTTAATAAACTTAATCTGTCCTTGTTATGGATTTGTAACAAATAAATACTTGGTTTTGAAAAAGGAAAATGAAATGGAGGTTTGGTTATAATATTCAGTTACCTATTTTAGTATCTTTCTCTTCCCTAAACTTGACTTAAATCCTCAGGAAAATCTCAGGTTCCTTGCAGCACTGTTTCTCTGTAGATGACAAGTATGGAAAAGAATGCAATTTAAGGACCCAATCCTGCAAACTGCAGGATGTGTGTAACTCCTTTTGCTTATATGGGCCATATAAATTCTGGTACAAAATTCACAAGCTAACAAAGCACAGATAGTTCCCACATGAGCACATTTCAGCATTTCCTCAGGGGAAACTGAGGGATGCACTGATTGCAAATAGTAATTTCTTAAGTCCAAATCATCTCTAAAAAACTAATAGAGGCTTCAAGTAGTTGAAGATATTGTAGAGGAGATTCTGACTATAACTAACCCAGAGCAAGTCTGGGAAATTCCTACTAGATACAGTGACAGTATTTGAAATTGGTGATTGGCACAGTGTAACAGACTTAAATCCAAAGTCTTAAATCCCTACTTGCATTCAAGAAATATCTAGATTTTAGAAATGAGAAGTCACAGGCTGTTTGCCATTACTCTTCCTTTAAGGCAATAACGAGGGTGTTTTCACTTAAGAATTTATACGTTTTTTTGCCCTTTAGGTCTCTTCCTGCAGGGGAAGATGCAGTAAAGCAAATCCAAAAAATATTTGCTGGTTCGAAATTATCTTCCTGAAGGGGAGAATTTTTTTTGTACTTTTAATCATTTTAGTACTTACTAAATCAAAAATGTAATGTTATTTCTAAGCTTAGCAAGTTCACTTGTCACACACATGTCTGTGATGGGACACTGGCTGACTCTGCAGCATCCTGTAGAGGGATTCTGTACAGTAAATGCACAAAGCATTGCCCAGTGAGACAGAAAAACATCATGTCATCCATGCTGTGCACTTTCCACCCCAGCTCAGGAGAAACAGCAGATAATCTACCTGGTTTAGTGAAACTTTAGCCCTCTGAAAATCTCTCACCTGATCAAAAAATTAATGTTTCTACTCTTAAAAAATCCTTCTCAATACTGCAGAACATTTACTACAGGACAAGGATGGTATCCAGAACACAACATCGGTAACATGCACACAGAATAATTTGTTGTAATATTTTTCAAATAACTGAAGTCACAAGGTTATTGCCTTATTCTCTGAGATTTGTACCATTTCCTTGTTACAAAGGGGCTGCTTATAGAAGCAGGAAGTGCAAGGATGGCTATAAACAGCCGGGGGAGATAATTCAAAGTAGTTGGGAGTCCACAACAGGATTTACATTATCTATAGTTTTACAGCCTGTTTATACTTTGCATGTACTGTACATACATTTATATTTCCAAATTTTCTAAGCACAGTTACCAGTGTTAATAAGACTATACTTCTAATTTCTACCCTTTGGAGAGTCTCACAAGAAATGCAACCTTACAGTAACTCTGAAGCAGACTGTGCTTTACATACCATGACTCATATTTCTGGTCCAGTCTTGCCAATACAAGTCACAGCACAGATTCAGTAGGATAAACTACTCAGACCTGAATGGTGCAGGCCCTAGATGAATATACTGTTTCACCACATCCTATCTATAAATCCATTGTGCTGTGTGTGATAAAGCAATAGTCAAAAAACAAAAGCTCAGCTGGAGACTTACAGTTAATTTGGATAAATTTTCCCAGTTGTTTGCTATGCAGAAATGTATTTCCTATGGGGTCTGGGTTTCAAAGGCATTACTGGCACTTAGGAGATGAGCAGAAGAGGTTGAACCAGTTGACAATCAGTGAAGAACCACATCTGCTTGTGATTTGCAGTACCCAAGACATCAGCTTCTCCTCCTGGCAGCTGTCTTCTGTTTCAAGAATAAAAGACAGTTTGGGCTGCTATTTATCTGTCACCTTGCAAGAGTTTCATGCAAGCTTCCATGCAGGGACACCTCAAATTTTGTCTCATGAGTTATAAATACGTCACATCCACACCAGCAAAGTTCAGGCTCCTAGTTCACAAACGGGACTGAAGCAAACAGAAAAAAGAGCTGGAGAGCTCTTGGCCTGAACACAGACACCTTTCCATCTGCAGGCAGCTCTCTGAGGCTGACCACTTCCATGCCTGAGCTCAAGGGAGCATGGACAGCTCAGTCTGCCACAGAGCTGACAACAGCCTGATTTAAGGATCACAGACTTTCTTCCCATGGCATCTGCAGGGAGCCAGGAGCTGAACCCTCAGGGCAAATCCTCTCAATTTCTTACATTCTCTTGAACTTAGATGCCATGGTAGACATACCACTTAACTTAGGTACTTATAAGGTGCTATGAATATGCCCCTCTACATTCCCCTGCCAGCTCTGACTTCATCTCTCAAGTGGTTACACATCCCAGGCCTCTGCAGAGCCCAGTGGAGGTCCCTGCGCCTGGAGCTCCCCTGCCAGGGAAGCGATGAGGCTCTCAACTGCAGCCTTGTTCTTTGAACAGAGCTTGGGGAACAGAGCTGGCCATCATCTGCTGTGAACCAAAAGCAAATTAACTACAAATTAATTAGAAATTACAAAATGCAAAGCTGGTAATAAAGAAGACTGCTGTTAGAGCAATGATTGCTCTAAATTGTTATGGAGGATTTGGGGAGTCTGTGAAAAGTAGCAACATCAAAGAGCGAGCATGCTTTGGCTATTGAGGTAGCTCTGATGTGACTGTGCAGATATCTGTGCACAGCAGATATTGTAAAAAAACACAGAAAGCCTTGACTGATCAGCCAACCTTTAAAGAACAAGGTTTCTGTGGATAATTTATCAAAACAAAGCCATCTTCCTGGCACGAGTTTGTCAATTTTGTTTGTGCTAGATAAACAAACACAATACGAATATTCCATTATCTTTTGCTGCTTGTACTAGCATCGCAGCATTTTCAGTAACAAGATAAACATGTATAAAAATGGATCTTTTTTTTTTTCAGTAGTTGCCCTTGTTATAGTCTTGTCTCACGATAAATGTGAGATTATTTATCCTTCCATAAACCAAATCTACCTTACATTACCATGGGGAAGAGCTCCTACAGATCTGCATTGCTGCATGGGTAAGTTCGGGTACACTTGCATCAAGCTTTGCCTCTGGTAACGTTCTCCTGTGCCCATCCCAGCAGCTCACTTCCTAATTCTCCGTGGAGGTCTTCCCTGAATCCAGATACCTGTGAGGAGAATATGATTTTATCAGAGGCACTGCTGCACTTCAGTCTGTCTCATTACCACCATGCCTAGGTATCCAGCGAGAGCTAGTAAAAACCTGCCATTCCCCCGTGAAAACACAGGTAGTTGTATAACAAATGATTTCCAAACTGCAAACTTCAGAAGTTTTCTAAGTAACTTACAGGCCATGTGAACTTGTAGTGCCAAAACTTTCTCAGCAAAAAAGCCAGGTTCATGTTATAATTCTTATTAATAACAAGACTTAAGCCTTTCTAAGTCTACCCAGGAACAGGTTTGTGCTTCAACAGCACCTTTGTGTATCAAAGACTAACAACTTAACACATGGCATGGAAAATCATGAGCTGATACTTTAATTAATCATCAAATTAAAATCTTCATTTCACATTCACTGGTTCACCTGTGCTGAGTAGGCCTTCAATAGGATTGAATGACACATAAGAAAAACCTTCCCCCTGCCTACCTTTGCCGTGTTCAGTAAGATGCCTGGAACTGGTGTGTCCTGTCACTGCTCTACTGCTCACCTCTGGCTGAGTGTAACACAGAACTGTGGAAATACTCACAGAACTGTGGAAATACTCACAGCACACTTGGCCGGCCAGGCTCATAGTGGAGTGCCTTAGAAAGCCCCGAGCTACCTAGAGAGACTGCACAGGAGATCGAGCACTTCAGTAGCTCCAAAAGCGGCAAGTGGTAGCTGCAAAGCTGACACCACGAGCAAAAGCAAAGAGGTAGAAATACAGCCCTCGCTCTGTGCTTTAATCCTGCTAGTAGATTGCTCTCGCTCCCAGACAGAGACACGCATAAGCCGTCAGGAGAAGGGCAGCCAGCGCACAAGGGGGAGGAGCCCGCTCGGCTCATCTTTTATTCGGGGGAAGGGAAAGGGGAGAAATAGGGGCGGACCCAGCGTACCCAGCCAATCGGACTCTGCTTCGGTGGAATCCGAGTTACTTTCAGTTCTACCCGCGCTTAGAACAAAGGGGATTCAGAGCACATGGCAGGGACAGGTCCTGCCTTGTCTGACCAGTCTTGGGCCTGACTGCACCTTAGGGGCAGGCAGCAACACAGAACAGATGACTAGGTTCAAGTAAATAACAGATATGAGAGTATGTTATCACCTTGCACATCTATAGTCCTTTGTGTCCAGTGAGTGTCATGTCAGGGGTGGTCCCCCCCGCAAAGCCTCTCAGAGGTCAAGAGCAATTTCTGGTACAGCTGCGTGCTCCTGTCCCTGGGGCAGCCGCCGGTATTTGGGTGTGTGAGATGGCTCCTGGGGTGCCATTCTCTTCCCCCTTGGTGAAAGTTCCTGCACCATGCAGCAGCAGTAGTACAATAACACAAGGAAGGCCTTATGGCAGTGCTCTGCTCAAACCTGTGAAGGCTTTAGAGAGTTATTGGTGTCAGGTCAAGAGGGGAAGAGAAATCACCTTAATTAACCAGGGTTTTATTACTGTCATGCTAAGTATATAGTTTAGTGGGTAATCAAAACTTCCTTGACAATTCTCTGATTGCACTGCAGAAAACTTTAACTCAGTAATCAGTGAGAAAACCAGTGGTGCTTATACAATTTACTATCACATTTCAGTTCTCCTGTGTTACTACCAAAAGTCTAAAAGACATATAGAAAAATACACTTAGCACTCCTTTCCATGCTGTCCCTTGCAGGCCATGAAGATGCTAAAACCTGCCTTTGTTTCTCCAGGGAGAAGATGACAGTTGCTGATGCTGTGATTGCTTCATCTATTTTTGCTGATGTACTACTCAGTGCTACAATTTGGTTCTACTAATTGATTCCTCCTACATGAAAACAGCTGATGAACACCCATTTTAAAAAATATGCCTAAGCAGGGTTGATCTGCCACTCTTTTAAGACTGCAGCTACTTTTGATTACTTAACATAACAATAAGCATCTTAGTCACTCGGTTGCTGTAGGTAACACTGTATAACACTTGCATATTCTCTCGCTATTTCTTGTTGTAACCATTAGTATCTGAGGAAAAAATCAATTTGTTATTCAAAGTTTGTACTCTCTTTTTATGTTTCTACTTCTGCTTTTCCATGCAATGATAGGTGATATTAGCTGTGGCTGGAAATGCTTTTACATGATGTCTAGTCCTTCATCTTAATTCTGGCTGCTGTGAAGTCAGAAATATAGAGTAAATACAGTCACTCATATATATGAGAGTTTTCCTATGCAAATTTATTTCACAATTACAAAAGGACATTCTTTTCTAAAAAACTCAGTTGGACTAGTACTGCATCAAACTTTAAAAATGAAAGGGTAATTGCTAGAACCACATTTTAACAACAAGGTACATATTGTTATCCC
>NW_008240221.1:5280563-5305614 GCF_000691975.1 Corvus brachyrhynchos
TCTAAATCATTTGGGAAAGTGCAACAGGAGGCAATGCTTTAGTTGCAAAGGAAATAGAAAAAGCTTTAGAAGTGAGAGGAAATAGAAGTGAGCCTTAGCTGCCTTAACAGAAGGATGTCCATGCCCATGGTGAGAGGACTCCCTTCTCCTGCCACGTGGTAACTTGTACATAGGAGGGTAGGTGTAAGCTGGTAAACTCCACTGCTTTGGGAGAGTGTGAAAATTCAAGGGGTCAGGAGGTGCAGAAAGATGCTTGTGGAAATGAGGAGAGGGTAAAGAGCTGATACCTTTTCTCTAGCAGAGGATTCAGTGACTGACAGCTCCACCAGACTGCAGCTCAGTTCTGCATTATCTCCTGCACTTTGCTCCTTCTTCAGCCTCTGCACTCTTTGATGGTGTATCTGCCATATATTTTATATTTGCAACTTGCCTGATCTTACATTACAAAACAACTTTGCCAAGTAAATAAGAGCAAATCCTTATATCAAAGAATAAATTGTTTGTGTGCATGTGTATGTATGCTGGGAGATACGGGAATAATAAGCTATTTTTCATAAAAGTTTCATATCTCTAAATATGTCTCTATAAAGATATGAGGTTAAGTAGACACTGGATAGAATAAGATTAGCTTTCATCTCCTGGCCAAATTTCATCTTAGGTAATTACATTCTTCCTGAATAAATATCTTTATAATTTCAATTGGGTACAGTGTATTTCCTATTTCAAATTGCTTTGTTGTACATAATGTGAGCTCCTGTATTTTCCTAGAAATGGGTATGCTCTGCTAACAGGTGAAGTGCTCACTGGTGAGTACACAGTAAAATCAATAAAATGTTCTTAATTCCCTTTGGAAACGGCCATAAATCTTAGTGTTTGTTAAGCAGAGACAAAAAGTTGTGAGATTTTTGAGAAGATGTTTGGAAGAAAAGAGTTTGGTACTAAGCTAGTGATCTCTGCCTCTTTCACCTTTGGATCAGGGCATTGGTAGGGATTTGACACCATGAATTACAGAGATATACTAGGATGCTAGCTGTATGAGGGGAAAAAGTTGCCATGAAGTTGCCATACGTTCAACAGCAGATGGATGTATCAGTTAAACTCCTTGGAAGAAGGGATCTGTGCAGGTGACTCGATACCCCTTGTGTGCAGACCTGAACACTGACACAGTTGTCAGATGGTAAGGCTAAGGCCAAACTTGGGCACTTACAGGTAGGAACAGGATGAAAATGCAGGATATGTGAAATTTAACTGATCCAGCTTTATGCTTCACAAACAGTGATGAAAATGGCTGTGAGATCAGATATTTGCATCAACAGTCTGACTTGTGCCCATTAAGTGTCTCCTCAGAATAGGTAACCACACTGTACAGCACAGTGTGGCTTGTATAGAGTAGAAAAGCCAAATTTGATTTATGGCATTTTTGAGCACAAAAATCTACAGGAAATTAATGATTACTTCCAGAAATTAGTACCACTGAGAAGATCCCGGGTCATAACAGTATGGATACACCAGTGTGAACTGTTTGGGGTCATTGTCCTGCTTGTTAGGTACATCCCTAACCAAACTCCCAAATGCCTGAGATACACGAATACAAAGAGATGTCACCGTTTAAGGGGAATTAACTTCTTGATAACGTCTCCAGTGTTAAGAGCTACTAATTTACTCCACTTTTCTGAATATTGGCCAACTGTGTGCAGTGGGCTGAAGAGCACGAGCATTTCATGTGCAGATAGAAAATTTAGTTTATTATTCATGTGCCTTATTTCTGTACCGACTTAAAACCAAAAGCACCAGCACAGCATGGGGGGACTCTCTTTGCAGAGCAGGTCTTGAGGTCTGCAGAGTCTCACTTCATAAATGGGAATAGTGACACACAGACCACACACTCAATGCACTTTCCAGAGCAAACATATCTTGAAAAATAAGTTAAAAATCTAAAATGCCTGAAACAGGCCTAAAAGATCAAGAACTGGGTGCCTCAAGCCTATATTACCTCAATTACCTAAATACATACATCTGTCTTCAAAACTCTGTGAGACTGACTTATTTGTAAGATTTTAAATGAAATTAAATTCTTCCTGTGTTCACCTGAGGTTTAGAAGTGCAGACCCATGGCTCCACTCTTTATTCTGTGCAATAGTGGAGTTTAGGAATCTATTTTCTATATAAAATGCAATCTGACATGAAAACATCCCTAGACCAATGCTTAGGGCAAAGCTCTGCACAGAGAACTATGCATTCAAAAATAAATAGAGAAGGATAAGAACTGAGCAAGCACATGTGATACAGCCCAGCTATTTCCAGGCTCAGCATTAATCACCTAATTCAGCCTCTGATTCCAGGCTCTGGAATTGCAGATGATGAAGTCTCAAGAGGCTCAAAGTCTCTTTGGAGCTGTGCTCTGCCTGTACTGTGCAATTACAGCAATAATCCTCCTTCACACTTCCGCGGTGCCTGGTAAGCTCCTCGTAGCATTCAGCAACCAACAGGATTTCTGAGCAGCCAACAAAGCCAGCATGATTCAGCAACCACTTCTTTCCAGCTTCAATTTTTTTTTATAAAGAGCAATACTGTGTATAGCATAGTTCAAAAGTACATCTCCTAATTATAAGTTAAAACTAAGTATTTTTGGTTTGCATTATACTGTACTCCTAGTCCAAACTTCTGCTATTTTCTCCTCTTGGGTTTCTTATCCTGTTGTTATACTTACAAATCAAATAAACTGAGAATGAGTTTTAAAGCTGTGCTTTACACAAATGCCCATTTAATGCTAGAGCTCTTGCAGGTTGTTTGAAATTATTTCCCACTGAGCCTCTGACTTCTTGTTGTCACCAAGATACACAATATGTTTGTTCTTTTAAAAACATCCCACTTTAAGTAGCTGCAGAAGTAAATTGGGTCTCCATTTATCAGTATGTCCTGGGTAATTATACGATGCTTTAAAAAGTTAAGGAAGAAGCATCATCATCCAACAACTATTTACATTGAACACCAGCAGTATAAGGATACAGCAAATGGCCCTATCCACAGAGCAGAGCACCACCCTGGGTCTTGTCTGGGAAGAGTGACTTAAAACATTATTGCGGCTTTCTGTTGCGGTGCAAGTGGCTGTGGTCCCCATGACCCCAGAGGAAAAAACAGAATCCAAACTCTGGTGGTCAGGCACCAATGTCTGTGGTCACCTCCTTGGTGATGGCGAGCCCCAGAATCCTTGGGCTCCTTAATTTGCTTATTTTGAGTTGATTGGTTCCTCTTCTCCCCTTCCAGTTTCATGTAAAAGGCCATAGATATTTATCCTTTTAATTAAATATATATCCGTTCTGGAAAGTTCTATGTTCCTTGATGTCCCATTGGTTGTTCTCTGTGATCCCTCCTATGAGTTCCTCCCATTGGCTACCTCCCCATTAATCCCACCCCCATCACTTTACCCAATTGGCTGTTACCCTTGTCCCTGCCTTTCTTTCCCTGAGTATAAAATCCCTGGACCCTCCATAAAAGCTGCTCTTTGTCCCTGATCCTTCACCTGCAATGGACTTGCTCATGGAACCCATACTGAGAGTCCTTCCTTCTTTGCCTCCGCCTGCACGCCCATACAACTTAGTCTGGGACTCGCTCCCTTGGGTGAGGAGCTCACTCTTTGTACCTGTAGAGTCGCTGTCATGGAGGGTGCAGCCAGACCTCCGGGCTTTCTCCTGGCTCAGCGTGCCCTCAGCTTTCTGTGGTTTTAATTTCAATAACTTGAAAAAAAGTGACGGTGTTGTCATAGCCTGGGGAAGTGGAGTGGTTCATGCTGTGACACTGAAAGTATTTGGTGCAATGAGTAAGTCACAGCCTGACAGAGATTTGGGGTGCCTGAATTTCTGAGACCTGCCAGGACAGTATGGGAAGATAATGTGTGGGCTCAGTCACTGTGAACCCAAACCATGCCTGGCTCTGTTTCATGTGGTATTAGGAAATGTAGAAACTTGCCCAAAAGGAGAGCCCTGGACTGAAATGCCAGACACATGGTGTGGAGAACAGGGGGACAGGATCTGGCAATGAGCTGAGGAATTATTTGGCAGAGACTATGTGCACAATATTTTTCTCTCCTTAGCTGGCAGCTCACAAGGCAGAAAAATAATGCCTTGGTGACAAGACGAAACCCAAATGACAAAAAAGAGTTTGTTTCCCAAGACTTCAATAGGGTTGGACCAGTTAAAATCAGTGCCATACATCAGCACCTTCAAGATGCACACAAATATTTCATGATTAGACCCTCTAGGATATTCATAATAGGCTACGAACTAAATATTTTCTGAATTTAGAAAGTATCACTTGAATATGGGAAAAGGAAGAACTTGCTTGGCTGGGAATGGCCACATTGCTGCCCATAGTCTTGATAAAGGTGATGAAGCAGCAGTTTGTTAATGTCTGCTCACACAGGTGTGCTCCAGGCGACCAGCTCAGCTGCCAAGCAAGAACATCTCAGTAGAGACAAAAATGCCTCTGTGCCAATTATTATAAATCTCATTCCTTTTTAAGTATGTCTGAAGCTGCAAATCACACGTAGACATCAAGTGCCAAGTGAGGTCTGAAGTCAAAATCACAGTGACGGAAAATGTCTTGTGAAACTGTTCACATCTGCAGCCTCTACGATGCTAAACGCAGAAGGTAAAAAGATTACTTTCCCATAAACTTAAGAGAAAAAGAGAATTTTCTTCTGCCTGTTCCTGCCTGAGAATTGACGTTGCTTAAAGTTGTAATCCCAAGTGAAAGGCGGAAGAGCCTGGAAGTTTGAAGGAGACAAAGCCCTGTTGTGTGATGCAAATTCAGGTCCCAGGTGTCTGCCAGGGTGCCAAAGTCTGCCCAGTCCAACCATCAACCATTGCTGGTGCCCAGCCTCTTGCCCACAGCCTTTGCAAGGAGAAGTTATCAGACAGCTTAAAAGGAAGCAGAGCACAGTCAGGGCAGAGCTGAGCACCAGCAATGGCTCTGTCAGACCTGAGCTGGCTTTGTAGAATTTGCAAACAGATGCTTCTCAAATTAGTCTGATTTTGAACTTTTTTTTCAATAATCCATATCCAGGGCATGAATGAAAAATATGCTCCCTCCTCTGCTGAAATAGTCTCTCTTCCTACAACCGAGTTAAAATTTCCTTTCCTGTTACTTGCCATTACTCATGGCAAGAATTATTTAATAATATGCCAGGAAGTAGGTTGGCTGCACAACTGAATGATTCCCATCCTTTTCTTCTAGGGATAACTCCTTTTTGTAAAACTATCAGGTGATGTGTCCCAGAGCCATCTGGTGATGTCCAGGTGAGGTCTCAAGGCAGGATCTTCTCTTTTAACTTGGTAGTCTGAAGACCTTATAGAAAACCAGAAAAAATCACAGCATGGTGGGTTTTAAAGATTAGTGAAAAATTATTTGGTCACTAAAATACTTATGTTTAGCAAGTTGTAAACAACCAATCAATCCTGGAAAAAATAATTCAAGGAGAAAGAATAGAATAAGTGAAGTGAGTTGTTGACGGTTTCTTCCAAAGTTTGCAGAAAGCTCTGCAGCTGTTATTAGGTCAATGACATTTAATAGAAGTGCATTTCTATAAAAGTGCTCTTAACAGAGTTGTTAGTGCAGTGTTTGCATGCCTTTGTACTGGTACCTGAAAGCTGTGAGCTGCCTGGGGAATTGGTCCTTACCACAGCTGAGACCCTGTTTTGAAGATCCAGCACCAGAACACGGATGGCCCGGGACCATCTGGGGACACACAGGTTTACTGCCTACATGGACAAGTGTTTAGAAAGGGTGGTGTTGCTTCCCTTCAGGATGACAGGATGTGTAAGGTGGAGGTCCCTCTGGCAGCCTCCATGCCAAATCCATCCGTGCTGCATTCCAGTGACTTCCCTTGGACCTGGGGCATGGGCAAGTATTTCCAGTGGTTTTGTCTGCATTTACTGCACTCCTTTTCTCAATTACGCCATAACAATTGCTGGTCATTTTAATAGTGTTATGACTTCAAATCAAGAGAACAATTCAGTTCTGTTTCATTTCACCTTTTCAGTCATTGGGGTGAGTAGTTAGGTATTCCTGATTGAATTGCTCCTTCATGAAAATGTCACCACTCTATAGTTACAATAATTACAATGCAGAAGGAGGCATTGGAAGTCACTCAGAGACAAAAACAATTTTTGTAATAGCATGTATAGGAGGAAAACATCGTCTGGTTTATTTTATAGAGCAGTAACCAGGAAAATTAATTAGTTTTGTAAATAGGATATTTAACAGCACAGCAAATCAAGAGGCATATAAAAATCTATCAATAGAATTACTTTAAAAGAGGATGAATTAAATAATGAGATTATATTCCTTGAATACTGGGAAAATTCATTGAGAACAGCCCTGCAGAGAAGGACTTGGGGTTGCTGGTGGATGAGAGGCTGGACATGACCTGGCAATGTGTCCCTGCAGCCCACAAAGCCAAATGTGTCCTGGGCTGCATCCAAAGCAGTGAGGGCAGCAGGTGAGGGAGGGGATTCTGCCCCTCTGCTCTGCTCTGGTGAGACCCCACGTGCAGTGCTGCATCAGCTCTGGGGTCTCCAGCACAGGAAAGACGTGGACCTGTTGGAGCAAGTCCAGAGGAGGCCACAAAGATGATCAGAGGAATGGAGCACATGTCCTATTAGGAAAGGTTGAGAGAACTGGGTTTGTTCAGCCTGGAAAAGACTCTGGGGAGACCTAATTGTGGCCTTCCAGTACCTGAAAGAGGCTTATAAGAAAGATGGAGTCAAACTTTTCAGCTGAGTCTGTTGCAATAGGATAAGGTGTAATGGTTTTAAACTAAAAGAGAGCAGATTTAGACTAGATGTAAGAGGAATTTTTTTAGAATAAGGATGGTAGAACACTGGCACAAGTTACCCAGAGAAATTGTGGATGCCCCATCCATAGAACGATTCAAAGTCAAGTTAGACCTGGCTCTCAGCCACCAGATCTAGTTGAAAATGTCCCTGCTCAGTGCAGGAGATTTGGACTAAGTGACCTTCAAATGTGCCTTCCAACCCAAACCATTCTAAGATTCTATGATCATACCTCTCAGGCTGTCTCAGGTACAAGGCTTAGTCTGTCTTCAGTTGACTACAGCTGCATCTAATTATACTATTGACTAATTAAATGCTACCTAATGGTTACTAAAATGCCTTATTAACATTAAGGATCCAGAAATAAAAAGGTAAGCTGAAGACTTATACTGAAAAACAGTTACTCTAGGTTTGCCAAAGGATTGCAAAGCTGATCTGGACCCAGTGTTCTGTCCTGCAAGCATGCTGTTTCTGTATCACAGTGAACACAATCTGTGTATTTGCTGTGTAGGAGGAGTCATTGGTACAAAAGCAACACTGTAAAGGTAATAACAGCAACACCAGTTTTTAATTCTTTGTGAGGACAGGTATATGTCACCTGAATGGGGCTAAAACAATCCTGCAGTTGAACAGGAATTGGTAACAAATTTCTAAAATTGGGACAACCAATTGGTATTTATCAGCTTGGTCTTTCTCTCTCTCTCTTTTTTTTTTATTTTCTGGTAATGAAATATGATTGGCAAATAAGTGAAATTAGATGGTTGTTTTAAATCTAACTTAGTCAGAAAAGCTAATCCTTTTTAAAGTTACTAGAAACCAGTGAAACTAAAGAAGCCTGTCACACTTGAATTTAGGATGTGAATTTTAACTGTTGCAGCTTGACTCTTCAAAGACAAGGGCCTTATTCTGATTTGTGCACCTATTTTCTGCAGTCACTTGGCTGGCTTTAAGTTATTTATAACTTTTAAAAAGCTGTTTAAAATGTAGTTAATAGCTGGACTAAAGTAGTCTCATTATTGTTAACCTGTTTTTAAAAAATGACATGTGATTATTTTTGACAGAAGCTCAGCACTTAACGAATCTTGAAAGCTAATTGTTGTTTCATATGTTCTTCCATGGGGAAAAATCTTTTCTTAATAAAAGAAAAGGAATAGAATTTGGGTGTTCAGGTACACACAAAGAAGCAAGATGCATGGTAACTGATTTTAACAAAAGTGTAAGATGTCCTCTAACTTCCTGACTGCCTTCAAAAAGCAAAATTAGGAATGTTGTACTTCCTTCACCTGTGAGACCTCAAGTTCTATGAAGGAGAGGGCACAGTATCACTTAACAACATGCAGTTTCATGCTCCAGTAAAGGAGCAATTCTGGGGTGATTAGTATAAAAACTGCTGCTAGGCCAGGCTCAAAGGGCACAGGGACAGGACCTGGGCCCTCACAGTTCCCCAAAACTAAAAAGAAGAGTTCCATGTATAGATATACGTGGAGTCTTTTTTACTTATTCAGACTTTTTGTACAAGCACTTGAGATAGTTATTTCTCCCTTCCCTTCCCTTCCCTTCCCTTCTTCCTTTCCCTTCCTTTCCCAATTCCCTTTACCTAATTCATCCTCTAAACATCTTCACCTCAAGTCTTGCTCGGGTCTTTAAAACCTGCTTTGTTATATAAGAGCTGGAGCATGGGACAGAAATAGTCAGGCTTCACTTTAAAGAATTTCAAAAGGAGAAAGTCTTATGTATTTTTGTCTTCCAGGACCTGAAGGGCATCTACAAGGAAGCTGTAGAGGGACTTTTTACAAGGGTGTGTAGCAACAGAACAAGGGGTAGTGGCTTCAAACTGAGAGTAGGTTTGGATTAGCTATTAGGAAGAAATTCTGTACTGTGAGAGTGGTGAGGCACTGTAACAGGCTGCCCAGAGAAGCCATGGATGCCCCATCCTTGAAATGAAAGGCCAGGTTGGATGGGCCTCTGAACAACCTGGTCTAGTGGAAGGTGTTTCTGCCCGTGGCAGGGAGGTTGGAACTGGATGATTTTAAGATCCCTTCCAACCCAAACCATTTGGTGAGTCTATGATTACAGGGCAAAACAAGGATGAACCAGATGCCTGAGCTGCTGCTGGGTGCTGCTGAGTACCACTCTTGCAGAATGGCACCTCCTCTCTCCCCAGGAGTTGCCTGCACTTACTCTTCAGTACCCTGCTCCCTCAGTTTCTTGGCTGGAAAATAAAGATAGTAGCACTTTTCTAACTCCCTCAAGGGTTGGTGCAAAGATAAATGAAGGGATGGAAAAGGCTCTGAATGCTTCATCATCTTGCACGAGCTCTAAATATCAGTAACACTGTTATCACCTGTTCAGCATGCACCCAGCTACTTGCACTGTTAACAGTCCTGGATGGAGGAGAGCAGAGCAGGAGGAGCTGCCTCCAGCTGTGAGGATTGCAAAGTAACACACCAGTTTCAAAAATCTCCATCATTTCATAAATTTATCATCTGTTGATTATCTATTTTTAGAGAATAAAGTTATGCTTTTTGTATTTGTTTCATCTGAAGAAATGTCACTTATTCATCTCAGAGTTGGTTGTACTACTAATTTTTTCCATTTACACAGAAGATGTTACTGTTTTGATTGTTCACCAGAGTGGAAAAAAAAGGGAAAGCTATGCAGCCTACATCAAACATCTCCTCATATAAAGAATTAGCTTTGAAGGTCCAAGATTTTTTTGGTGACTTCTACATTTCATTTCTTATGTGATTTTATTACATTAATATACATTCTGTTTTGATAAATGTAAAACAATGTTAGAAAGTAATTTGCTTTTTTAATGAAACTAATAAATTTATTTCCATGTCTGTGAGGATTTCAGTCAATAAAATAGTATTCTCACCAAGGACTCAATAGAATCTTTAAAATATATGTGAACTTCAATTTTGTCTAGGAATACATTTACAGAATATAATTGCTCTTAATGTACCATGAAGAGGAGCTGTACTTTTTAGTATATAGTTTCTACGGAGAAGGCATAAGAGGATAGCTATTCTTCTGACTTTAAAGAACTTCTCTGGTTGTCATCAAGATTATTGAAACATGTCTGTTCAACGTTCTTCACTCTTTCACAAATAGAGTATTAGGAAACAGTTGAGAATTACCAAAGGAAAGAAGAAAGAAACTGATGATTTGGGGTACTTAATACAGCAGTTAATAATAAATTGTCTCGAGACTTACTAATAAAATTTTACTTTCTGTGTTTTATTTTTGTATCATATTTGGTCTATCCCTTACATCCCTGTAGCCCAATTTCAAAATTAATATATCACATGAAAACATCCATGAAATACTGACATACGTTTTGCATTTTTCCCACTGAAATAATTCTCGGTTCTTCCTCCCAATGTCACTGGGGAATTCAGTTTCTGACAAAACATGCCATGAACTTCAGAGTGAATTCTTCAAAACACCTCATTTAAAACTGCTGCACTCTCTAAAACAGACAGAAACTTACTGGCTTTCAAGGCCATGAGTCTGTGAGCCCTGGTTTCCATAGGCAATGAATAGGATCTAGTCCTGGTACCCAGCACAGAAAAGGGATCAGGGCTGAGTGGCAGAGCTACCGGGTCAGAGACTTAGTCATGAAGTTTGAATCCCAGCAAGGTATTCAGCACTGTAGGGTCACAGTTTGGCTTGGCCCACTGTATGGACAGGAGTCACTCGGGAACTTAAAATCCAGCTCCAACATATATTCAGCTTAAGTCTTTATCTAAATAAGAGCACTGACAAGTAGAACAGGTTACATGTTTCAGCACTGGGTTTGGAAATGCATGGCAGGAGTAGTTTTATCATGGGACACGTGCTACATCCAAAGATGACAGAGGATCCACGTTTCCAATGCCACTTGCTCACAAACAAACAAACCAAAAATCTCAACAACAACAACATTCCCTCTGTCTCTACTGACATGACATAAAATGAAAATTTTAATCTAAACTGAGGTGTCTGTAGGTTCAAGACAGTTAGATGTATGAATAGCCATGGATTATTGCTCATATGAATAGCTTCTGAATCACCTCTGGCAAAGGTAGTGTACCAAAGTGGCATTTGAAGTCTGAAGTTTCAATTCTATTCATGGATTGTGGTCCCTGTCCTCCTCTATGGCAAGGTAATTTAGACAATTTGTAAATAAAAGTAATTAAGCAGGTGTCAATAGCCCCATGGAGCATTTAAGTGTGTTCTTTTCCACTGAGAACAGCATAGTTAAATGAAGTTGTTAATTTAGTCATTTGTAGGAATCAAGCATTACAATTACATACTAACATGCTAATTAAATAGTCAAGATTCTGTCATCGTGATTTGATTCACGGTATTTCACTTGAGAACAATCAAAATTCATCCACAGATACACAGGCATATTAAAATGGAATATTGAAACAATTATGTAAAACCCAGTCTAGATGAAAGATATTCACTTGCCAGCTCTGTTTTATTTGCATAGGCAAAAGGAGTCATTCCTCTAACATATTTCCTAACATTTATTTAGCCAAGCCACTTGGTCACAGCCAAAATGCTCAGTCAACATATGGTGTAGGATGTTTAAAACAGCATTTGTGGGTGATATCTTCACACAGTTGATGTGTTAGATTCAATAAGGAAACTTAAATTAGATACACAGATTGTACCCCTGATTTGGAGAGAGCTGTAGGATTCAGGAAGGCCATGGGCAGCCCTGGTGTGCCCAGGTGCAGGCACAGGTCAGCACTTGTTCTCACAGCCACAGTGCCATGCACAGTGCCAGCTTCACAGGATGTGATGTGCTCTTTGTTTTGATGGAAAGCCCTGATCCAGCTGGAAGCATGATGGCCAGGCACTGGCACCCCGAAGCAGAGGATTTACCCTGCTTCTCATCCACCCAGCGAGGTGGTAGAATCAAGACCAGGTGGTTGATACCTCCTCCCAGCTTCAGAGCAGAAGAGACACCATGCTGGCTGTCACTGGGTCTCTTTGTAAGGCAGCCATGGGAAAAGTCTGGCTGGGGACCATGCACTTTATGTGCTTAAAGGAGGTGTTCTGTTTGCGGTTTTGTTTACTTGTTTGTTTTTAAATAGTGTCTTGGGATCTAATTAGGCTTAGGACTTGGAGCTGGACTGCTTTTCTGAACTCTGGCACCCAAACTGTGTCTATGATGGAGAAGGGGTCCATATATATCCTGTAAGATGTATCTTACTACTAGTATCAGCTTTTGCTCTACAGTGCTTTTTGTTCAATGAGTTGATGTCCTGATCCTGTGGCTATTGGGCTTCTGAGGTTAATTCTTTTGCTGCAGGGTGAAGGAATTTTTTATAAGCAATAAGCCTCTTACAGCAGCCCTCAGGGAACATTATCACACTCACAATGACAGACAGTTAACATTTTTCCAACATACTCTTCATCTGCAAGTATAACTGAACCAAAAACCTGTTTTAAAGGAAAAGCAGGCAGAGGTATAGCTTATAAAAATGGAAAGAAAAAGAATTTTAAAGTGTCAGGAAGATTTTTGCCAAAGTTTTCTGTTGCAGAATTGAGAATTATGTGCACATAGATTTCACCCATAGCCTCACCAGCTGTGAAACAGTAGGAAAGGATTAGAAGTGCTACATTTTAAGAGAAAGTGTTGTGTTCTGAAATCATTGTCAAGTACATAAAAGGGAAGGTGTTATTTTTAAAAAGGAAATGTATTTTTCTCCTCTTCTTCACATTCTCTTACTCTTTCTTAGCTATACAAAAGCTGGAAGACAGTAAAAGTTTCTGTGGCAAAAGAAAAAGCCCTTTCTCATGTTTTCATCCTTTTCTCATGGAAAATATTATAATTTCACATGGAAAGTACTCCTGAGAAAAGCTCTACTTTTCCAGTTCTACCTATGCATGAAGCAGAAAAGACAGATTAAAGGAACTGTCAAAAGTTTCAATGTTAACAGCAGAGTGAAAAATAGGAACTCATTTTATCTGACTTTTCCTTTCCCTAGTATTTATTCTTCCTGCTGTCACTCTCCAAAATGTCCCCTGATGTTAAGTAAGAGCAGGACCTGGCCAAGGCGGAAAAAGACCCTTCAGACTTCCAGACAAGCATAGTAATTCCTCTTTTTGAGTCATCTTGAGAATGCAATTGAAGATTTCATCAAAATAATTTTCTAAACAGTCTTTGACACTTTGCAGTCACTAAATTGCCACAACAAATCCATGTTAACTTTTACCCATGACAAATAAAACTTTTTTGGTCTCTTTCTCCAGCCAAACTCTTCAGTCATATTTCCATAACTTCTTATTATGGACCATAAATTTTTTTTGCATGTCTGCTCTCACACAGGAACAAAGTTCCCTTGTATGTGCATATCTTCTACATTGCTATACCTCTAGCCTGCCTTATCAGATCAGGAAGCCACACAAGTGGGGTTTTTTTCATGCCCCTTTCTACTTACCTTACAATAATTTTCATGCCCTGTAAATCAGCTCCTGCAATCCCCAACTCCTGCGTTTGTAACAAGGGCTCATGCTGAAAAACACCTTTGTGCTGCAGTTTCAAATGGAGATGTCTCAGTGGACAATCTCAGGAAAGAAAGAAGAAATCCCACAAACACTCGGACAAAATGACATAAGCCTTTCAAACGTCTGCCATTATTAAAGTAGAACATAAAACTGTGTCATTTGTCCTTCCACTGGACCATGCCCTCGTTGCTGCTTTGCTTCGCCTGTGTCTCAGCCCAGGCATTAGACAGCATTGGCCATGGACAGCAGTAATGTGCCTCAGTGAGTGTTGGGTTTGGCAGACCTATGTGCTGTGCTTGTGCTCTCAGAAATGCTTTCAGGTTAAAGATTAAGTTGTAGTCAGATGTGAGAAAATGTTACCAACAAGACAAGGTTAATGACAGGTCCTATGAGCTGCTCAGCTGATGCTCGTTGTCATTGCACTGCATCATTAATGAAATGGGTCCCCAGCAGAGGGCAAATACACTGAAAGTTACTCTAAGAAATGAAAATGGGGAGACGGGGGAAAAAAAAAATGTACTCACTGTCATTATTGTGTTCCATATATCACTGGGAGTACAGGGTATCTTCTGCATATATGGACTGGATGTGGGACCTGCTCCACACAGAAGAGGGCAACCCAGGTTTTCTCTGCTAGCACAGTAAAACAATAATTAAAATTAAAATTAACCTTTTTGAAACACTGGACTGTGGCTCTTTATACAGTTTCATGATGGATTACACATTGTAACTGCACTGCCCGAGGAGTTTTTTTGCTGACCCACAATTTTCAGAGTATCTTCCTTCCTTGTAGGTAGAACAAGATGTGATTTACTGCCATTGAGTTCTCCTAAGTTTAACAAGATTAATGGGGCTTCCACAACTTTAATAGTCTCATTATCTTATGGTTTTAATATGTTATGTGAAATTATTTCAATCTTTGTGACAAATGGAATATTATATAATCTTTTAATTACAGTTGTTCTCGATATGTTAAGTCTAGAAGCAATACCACTGTGCTTTCAGGTGATTGAAAAAAGAACAAGCTCCCCAAATTTGGATATGTTAATCATCATGTAGGACAGAAATATTAACCAAGAGACCTACAAAAAGGAAGGGAGAAATTCAACCACGTGATAGATTCATGCACAAACACAAAAATGAAACCTGTCCTAAAAGAGGAATAAAGGGAAGTTGTCTTATTCCATTAGGGGCGGGAAACAGGACAGGTTGCTTCAGGAACATTCACCAAAGAAACAGACATCACATATCTCAAAAAGCTCTCCAGTGTAAAGTAACTTAGATGGAAAAGCCAGTTATTGTTCACCACAAACTGGCTTTGAGGAGTTAGTTTGGCTTTCACCAAAGGAAGAGCTATTGCATCACCTCAGCTCAAGGCATTTTAGAAGGTTTCATATTTACAATCAATAAGTCAAAAGCAATTACAAAGAAGTGAGTACAACGGCTGGAAAGCATTGCTGTAACCGTGATCCAAAATCCTGTCTTCAGTTGGCTTTCACTTTGACTTGATAAGATTTTGACAATCTGTCTTTTTTTTTCTCTAGGGTATTTTGCCTGTGTAAATGCAAAACACAGAAAGATGCTCAGTTCTTTTAGACATTTTTGCTAAGTGAAACTCAAAAGGTTAAGTGGGTAAGGAAACAAATTATGCAAATCCCTTGTTCAAGGAACAACCCCTTTCTACTGTCACTCATATGTTTTTACAGAAGGATGATGAATTTTTTTTTCCATATTGCATGTTCCATTCTTTTTCAAGTTTCTTATGAGTTTAAGAGCATAGGAAACCAAGGAGTTAAAGTATATACCTTGGTAAATTTTATCTTGTATATTCATCCCACACAGTCTGTTTCCGTTGTCCAGTGTTTCCAAAACCCTGTTTCAAATTAGTGAGGGCTAATTACAGTAAAGGCTAAAAAGCCTATCTTTTCAGAGCTTTAGAATGTAATGTTTGTCTCTGTACTTTTCAGAGTGCCATATAAATGGAACAGAGTACCAGAGACTTCCTTCATCCCTTGGAAGGGAGCAGGGGTGAATTTTTAGTATGAGAGTCTTTAGGAATACAGGTTTACTGGCTACAGGTGTTTGTCATGGAAAATTAGATAAGAGCTCCCAATATCCACCAGACATGTTAACATACTGATGTTAATGTTTTTCCAGCAAAATTAAGTAAGATCTTTTTGGGAGATCTCATCACACTCTAACTGTCTCAGAAATTCGTCTTGCAGCCTGCAACATCCATTTCTAATTCCAGGAGTAATTAGATATCTCCTGGGACTTGCCCTGAGTGTATTTTCTTGTTCGTCCTGTATACTTCTTCATATAAACTGATTTTGCACCATTCTTGTCAGAGAAAGCGCAGTAGAACAACTGTTAATTTCTGCCATTTAGAATTCTACAGAAATATGATGGGTAAGACATAAATTGGCCTCTGTACTCACCTCTTCCCACTTCTGTCTTGTCTTAGATAAATATCACCTGTGCTACTACTAGTTAATAATAAAGCTGAAATAAATTTAAGGTGCCCTCTTTTAGCAGGAATATAATATTTGCTTCCCTGAGACACGTAACAAGCACTGTGTAAGCCAGGCTGGCCATGCTAGGAAATGGTCCAAACTCTATCCAGGCCTGGAACCAGCCCAAACCTCAACATTTCAAATCTTTGCTTCCTCCCTGTGCAACTGCTTTTCTCTCTCTGAAGAAGGGAATTTTCTCTATCAGGTTATGGTGTGTGGGCTCACCCATGGAGGGTCACTTACTACTTCTAACAGAGGTGGCTGTATGCTCCAGACTGTCCTAGCACTTTGGGGATCACTCAAGGGAGAATGTCCAAGCAAGGACATTTCCATGGTGACAGGCACAGGAGAAACAGCACAGTGGGCAGTTCATGTAAATGTGTAAGACTGAATATATTTGTCTTTTGCAAAGGCATAGAGAAGCATGGAAAAAAAGGCAGGTTATGGTTCAAGACACCTAAAGGGAGGTGTCAGTGTGTAGGTGTCTGAGTGTGCTTATTTCCATTACAGACAGCACAGATCCAGGCTGTGATTCAGGTCCTTAAACGTAAGTGTTGAGCCATCTGAGACACCCTAGGACACCCCACAGGCCCCCTACATTTTCTGGGTCATACCCATGAAGTTCATGTGAGTGTTAGAGTGTCTCAAAAGGCTCCAGGCACCTCCTGTGGTCACTGAAACTGAGATGCACGTGCCTGTAGGTGCTCATACACCTGACACTGAAGGACACTGAAATGAGGGCTCAGTCTGGAACTGAGCCTGGCTGGGATGTGTTGTACTGCTCAGGGTACAGATGGAAACCACGATACTGACTTGTTAAGTAACTCTCTTAATTCATAGAAATGATTGACACAAAATCATAGGCAGACCCTGGAACTGATGTAAAGCTTTCCAAATCCCAGCTACTGTCCTGTCCAGTACATGGACAAGGATAGCTACAAAAAGAGAAAGATTAGAAAGGCAGGACTTCCCAATCCTGCAGGTTTCCCTGATCCTGCAGCCATAAAAGAGTTGTAGATGCAACCTTTTCTAGGCACCTCATCTTCATTCATGGATCCTTGAAGTTAACAATTTTTTAACATGTGGCATATTGCTGCAAATACTAATTTTCTATTGTTTTCTCTAATTTTAAATTAATTCAGACCAGAGATGTCTGTGCAATTGGAATGACACACCTCTGTAGAGCTCAATAATTCCCTTATGTGTATTACCCAAGCAATGTCTTCCACTTCATTTGACATTTTTTTTCTATTTCAGTTGTAATCAATTGCTTTAGCAGTCTGAAAAAAACACCTTAAAGGCCACCGCTCCTAATCACACTTACGGTTACGTTTGCAGTAAATCATCACATGTGGATTGAAAAGCACTTTTTTACCTATTGCATGATTACAGGTTCCTTTCTAATCAGTCTTCACTGGGTTTTGTGTATCAGCTATTTAATCAAGCCATAAACATATCCTTGTCAAAGGTATCCTTGATATCCTTTCATTACAACCTACATCACTTTATTCCAAAAGACAAGAATCTGACATGCCACACATTTCTCTGCAGCTGTGAAGGTTATAGTTATCATATCTAGAAATGGAAGAAAAATGTCCTGTCTCCAGGTACACCTTTCCATATGGACAGAATTTTCCCCTCAGAAATATTTTAAAACTCCTTGTTCTCTCTAGTTTTTCCAGCTCATAATGAGATCCTCACCAACTCTTCCGGGGAATGTTCCTCAAAACTTTCCCTATCCTAATGTCATCCTACACAAACAAGGACTTTCCACTGCTGACATTTCCCAAATGTTTGCCATCATGTTGTCTCCACTGTCCCATAAATCTGATTAATCTTCTCCACACTACATAACCAGGGCTCAATTTTCAGTCAGTAATAATTTTGTTTCCTTTCTGTTACTCTTCTATCATTTAAATTAATTTTAATTACCACCCACATCCTAGCACTACACAGAAGAAAGTACTCTTGGCTGGAGTTTCTGTGGACTAGAACTGTAACAGATCATCACACTAGTGGAAAACAGGGCCACAAGATTTGCTCTGGGTGCACTTCTTAGAGCAGATATACCAGCTCAGCTCCTGAAAGTGTACAGCCCCCTGGATTATAGCTGATCTCAACCACATCAGTGCCCTGTCCTGGGCCTGGATCCAGAATGCAGTGAGAAGTGGGTCTCTCATGCCTCTTCACACAGCACAGGACACAGCAGGTGCACCCCCTCTGGTGTCTGTGGCATTTTTCCTCCTGACCTGCCAGGGCAATGCATCCCGAGAGAGCTTTCAATTTGCAGCAATGCCACATTGCAAATTCAAGATTGATTTTGTCGTAGATACTATCAGCACATTCCCAGCTTTTGCTTGAACACTTACATATAAATATTTTCAGTTTCTAAGTTTTGTTTTTGTATGTAATACAGATATTTGCTTTACATGTTTCTTGCGATTTCCAAGTGCAACATCGCTAAGTAATTTTCTAACTGTAGCACTGCCCTCCATCCTCTTGCCTTATTGCTCTGTTCTCCAGAGGATTGCAGCGATTCCGTATATAGTATGTGTTGCAAACTTGGTCCCTTTGCTCCAGGACACCAAAATGTAAAATGACACCAATATAAGGACTAATACAAAGACCAATATTTGCACAGGGGCAAGCCCTAACCCACAACGTATGCACATAGTGCAGAGGGGTTTTCTGGTGGCCATGGCATCATCAGCTGGTGCTGAGCTTTCCTCAAGGCCCATGGTGGCACAGATGTTTCTTTTCAACCTGGCCCCTCATTGTGGCAACATTTTCAGTAGGACTGGCACAAAGCCGTTACCTTCTTGTTCTTCAGCCCACAAAAAGACTTCAAAACATATCTTAAGGCCCATCCTAGCTGGATGTAAACTAGCAATCCACTGCAACAACCTCCACAGTTTGCTGTTAATCCTACTAGCCTGCAAATGCCCTCTTCACTATTTCCTGTACCCAGTGCATGGTAGAGTTCTTTCCATTTCCTGTGAAGACATTGTCTAGTTCTCATTATTTCCCAGCTGATCCATTAGCTGTTTGAGAATTCAATTAGTTGAAGTTATTTTTATATTTATGCTGTAATTTTGCAATTAATATTTCAAGTAAATTATATGTTCACCAAATTAATGAAAATGTCATTGATATCCGGTAAACTGCTGTGACAACTTCCTGGGGAGCCCATTGCAGTGCCCAGCCATGCTCAAGGTGAAGAAGCTTCTCCTAATGTCCAAACTAAAACCCCTCTGACACAACTTCAGGCTGCTCCCTCAAGGTCCTGTCACTGGTCACCAGAGAGAAGAGATCAGTGTCTGTCCTTGTTCTTCCCCTCACAAGGAAGCTGTAATATCAATGAGGCCTCCCCTCTGTTACAGCAGGGATACTGTAACACGCGTATCAATCAATGAGGCCTGTCGAAAAGAAATATATATGGACAGATTCTTGCTAGATGTTTCAGAGATGTTTATTTCTCCAGCCGCATGGCCGGAGCTCTGCCCAGGAACTGTTCCAGTCACGGGACCAAGGGTCCTTCTGCCCGCGCAGGGAACACAAACCAACCCATGGGAACGAGGCTGAGCAGGGGCAGGGAAACCCCGTGTCTGTGCCCTCAGGGCCCCTCTCCCAGGGCTACATGGCAGGGGAGGGACCCCAACACTCCCCAAAGCATCAGCACTTTGGAAACACTGTCCAGGTGTTGTTTCCACAGCGTCAATCCTGTTTTCATTGTGCTTTTTGGGAAATAACTCCTGGTGACTTCAAGACAAACAGGACAGGGCTTGGCAAAAAAAATTTAATCCAAATTCTCTCTTCCCTGGCACTGACAACCCCTCTTTTAGGACCTTAGGAGCCTGTCTGTTAGAAGCAGTCTCTAGACCCTCAAGAGTTTGTGTGCAGTGGACTAGAAGTGCTTGCCCTTGGGTGCCCTTGGCAAGCAGTGGCTCCTAAAGACCAGAAATTCAGTGTGTTGGTATAGTACAGCCCATCCTGTTTGAAGCATTCTTAGGTGGTATTAAACATTCTTCATTGTGCCAGTTGTGTTATCAGTAATTTTACCATCTATCCTCAAAGTTTCCCTTTGATTTGTTGCTAAATGATGGAAGTCGGAGCACTTCATATGGACTTGGGTCTTTTTCATTATCAAATTAATGATCTGTTCAAGTTTAACTGTGCAACTTCTTACTATATGAGTCTATTCCCAAAAGGACTCTCAGGCAGAAACCCTGAGTGCCCCCACTTAGTATCCATCATTACTCTGGCATGTTCTCTTTCTCCGGGAAACAGTAATGTGCATTCTTACTGGGTGGTTGGAAGATGAAGTTCCCCAGCAACACAGGAGCTCACCTAAAGGGATAATAATTTTTTTTCAATGTTAGGCATTAATTTAAAATTTTCCCTAGACTGCATTAGAGACAAATTTTTTTCTTGATTTTTCTTGATTTACTGCTAAAAGTTGATCTTAAGCCCCTGTTTTCACCTTCTTTAGTCTCATTTCATTCTGAGTAATCAAATTTCATGGGGTACAAGTTTTTCCTTTCTCAAGTAGTCTGTGATGAGTTGGTGTCAGTATCATGAAGCTGCCAAACCACACAGAAAAGCTGTATCCTATGAGCACTCCCAACCACTTTGGTCTCAATGATGACAAGTGACATATTGCTTATTAAAGATAACATCTTGCGAGCTCCCATCCCTCAGTCCTTTTTCGTTCTGCAGTTGCAGAGCTAGTGAAACCAGGCTTCTGTACCTAGTAAAATTGGTTTTTTGGCTTTTTTATTTTTTATTTGTATATCAGAAAGTTTGCATAAGGTTAGTCCACAGTATGGGACCCTCTTAGAGGTGAGGACTGCAGCTGAGCAGTACTTAATAATTTTAAAGTCTGTCCAGTAATAACATCTGCTTTTCCATACTGGTATCAGGAAGTTGAAGACCTGGGTTCAGTTCCTGCTTCTTCTTAACTTGAAGAAAGTCCCCATTCCCTTCCTCTCTTCCAGCTGAGCACCCTGACACCAGGCATTTATGTCAGCACCCACCTTCCTTGCTTCTGAAGCAAGGTGCCTGTGTACAGATCACAGGAGGGGAGCCTAAGGAGAGGGAGGTGGCACCGCACCATAGAGCTTCAGAGCACTAGGGTGATGTTGTGGAGGGCAGGGAGAGCAGGAATCTGCTCCCCAGGACCAAGTTACAGGGATGAGAACTCCCTTGACTGCAGTCCCTTTGGGCTGGAGCTTAGGCTGTCACCATGCAGTATCTGGGGTTGAGCAAAGTTAGAGCAACTCTTGCATTATTTCCAATCACGACACTTCTGTCAGGAGCTGGCTTCTGACTCCTGAACTTGTACACTGTGGGATGTACATATCAGTGCCTAGGCTAGGTGGCCACTTTCCAGGTTACACTGAAAAGGGCACCCAATTTCTCTCTAAAGTGTTATGCCATGGCCATCAGAAAAACCCTCTGCACTATGTATGTGCAAACACTATGGGTTTCTCTGAATGTTGCCAGAAAGTAAATGAGAACTTTTTCTGCAAGTGTAGAAATCATTTTGCACAGAGAAGCTCAAACATGACATTAAATGTCAGCAAAGCAGAGAGCCATGGAACTCACTGAACCTTGTTTTTATGCTGTGCAGGTCTCTGACTACGTCTAGCATTAATATATTTACAGTAAAATGTTGGGCTTCTGATGTGATTTTTTTTTAAACTGTGATTTGGGAAAGACTTATTTGCAGCTATTTCTACTCGGTATTGAAATAATGTATTACTAACTTGTGTAATTTTTATTAGTTCAGCAGCTTGCCTATGAAAGACACTACTGAGGCTATGAAAATGAGTTGCACAAAAGCCATTTGGGAATTGAGCTAGTAAACTAAAAGAGATCCTAGCAAAACAAATTGAATAATGCAGAACTGTTTGTCAAAGCCAAAGGTCAGGACTTACTGTTACATGCTTCCAAAATTACTGTACATGTTTATGCAGTTGATTCATTGAGAAATACTAGGGAAGAGTTGAAATTGCAATCACAAATAACATATTTTGAAATCTTTTTTATAGAATCATAGAATCATTTAGGTTGGAAAAGACCTCTAACATCACTGAGTCCAACCATTAACCCAGCACTGCCAAGCTTAGCACTAAACCACGTTCCCAAGTGCCACATCTACACATCTTTTAAATACCTCCAGAGATGGTGACTCTACCATTTCCCTGGGCAGCCTGTTCCAGTGTCTGGCAACCCTTTCTGTGACAAAATTTTTCCTAATATCCAATCTAAATCTTGCCCAGCTCAACCTGAGGCCATTTCCTCTTGTTCTATCACTAGTTACTTGGGAGAAGAGACCAACTCCCATGTGGTTACAACCTCCTTTCAGGCAGTTGTAGAGTGATGAGGTCTCCCTGAGCATCTTTTTCCCGAGGCTAAACAACCCCAGGTCCCTCAGCTGCTCCTCATCAGACTTATGCCCCACATTCTTAACCAGCTCTGCTGCTCTTCTCTGGACTTGTTCCAGCCCCCCAAATGTCTTTGAGGGGCCCAAAACTGGACACAGCACTCCAGGTGTGTCCTCACCAGTGCTGAATACAGGGGGAATGATCACTGCCCTGATCCTGCTGGCCACACTATTGCTGATACAAGCCAGGATACCACTGGTCTTCTTGGCCATCTGGCACACACTGGCTCATATTTAACCAGCTGTCAACCAGCACGTCCAGGCCATTTTCTGGCTGTCAGGTTTCCAGACACTCTTGGGAGGAGCTGTTGACTCCCTCGAAGGCTGAGAAGCCCAGCAGATAGACCTTGAAAAATTAGAAGACTGGGTGATCACCAACCATATGAAGTTTAACAGAAACAAGAGCCAGATTCTGCACCTGGAATGGGGCAATCCAGGATGTATGGACAGACTGGGGAATGAGACACTGGAAAGCAGCTCCTTGGAAAGGGCCCTGGGGGTCCTGGTCACTGGCAAGTTGAACATCGGTCAGCAGTGCCCTGGCAGCCAGGAGGGCCAACCCTGTCCTGGGGGTAACAGGCACAGCATCGCCAGCCGGGCAAGGGAGGGGATTGTCCCAGTCTGCTCTGCCCTGGGGTGGCCTCACCTTGAGTGCTGGGGGCAGTTTTGGGTGCCACAATGTAAGAAAGATATTAAACTGTTATAGAGCGCCCAAAGGAAGGCAACGAGGATGGAGAAGTGCGGCATTTAAGTCCGCAACAGCAACAGTGAAGGGCCTTGAGGGGAAGCCGTGTGAGGAGTGGCTGAGGTCTCTTGGTCTGTTCAGGCTGGAGAAGACTGAGGGGTGTGGAAATATACTCACGGCTTTTTACCGGCTAGGCTCGTAGTTCAAGGCCTTAGAAAGCCTTGGGCAGCCTAGAGAGGTAGCCCAGACAATCTAGCATTTCAATAGCTCTAAAAGCAGCAAATAGTAGCTGCAAAGCTGATACCACCAGTAGAAGGAAAGAGAGAGAAATATAGTCTTCAGCTTGCCTAATTCCTGCAATTAGAAGCTTTCAAACAGAGACAGACACACACAGATGTTCGCAGAAGGATTGCAAAGCGAAAGAGGGCGGGCCCCCTCTCGGGCCCTTCTTTTATTCGGAGAAGGGGAAAGGGGAGGACTGGGGGCGGACCCGGGGTGACCGGCCAATCAGACACTGCTAAAGAGTCTGAGTTACGTTTGGTTTATGCCTGCGCTTGGAACAAAGGAGCTCAGAGCACATGGCAGAGGCAAGTCCTGGCTTGTCTTGGGGAGGGGGAAGGGAAACTCGGAACAGGCAGCAACCGGGGAGGGGGAAGGTCATCCTTATTCCAGATTGTGAATGACAGTTCTGAGACAGCTGTAGTCCAGCTATCCAAAAAAAAAAAAAAGTGCTTACCAAACAGGAGATATAATTTGGTGGGTGTCAGTTAGTCTGGTGTGTCCTGTCACTTGTATGCATGCATTTATAAGAAATAAGTAGGAATTTTTGAGCTGTTTATACCACTACTGCTCACAGTGAAAGAGAAGAACTAGACCTAGTAGTCAATTCTTGCTTTCCTGTGCAGATCAACGTGCTTTATCTTCATGCCATAAACAAAAAGCATGAATCAAACTCGTCACTTAAACACTCGCGTTTTCGTGGCTTCCAGTCACATGTGTTTTGTAAATGTAAAAAAATAAACCAGTCAAATGGAAGTAATGAGTTTTACATCTCAATACGTTTTCTGTAACTGTAATGAAAAATCAGCATTATTGACCCAATAGTTAATGAAGTAAATATTTCTCATGCTTCCTTTCTTCAAAAATAGTTTTTCAGTTGAAATCCCCAATATGAAGACCATATATTTCAATTGCTGAACAGCAGCAGCTCTTCTCGTCGGTACCACTCATTCCTTCAGAAAAGGCAGCTCTAGAACAGCACAGGAACAGTAAGGACTACACCCTTCCTAGGCTGGTGCAAAGGCAGGCAGAGTCAGGCCCCCTCTCTTTAGTCTTCCCAAGATTAGTAACAGATCTAACTAAATGATTAATATTACCATGCAGTGGGAATCACTGCTGGGTACAGAAGGAGTCTTCTCTAAGAAGTTCCCACAGGCAAGATTTTCAACTTTCTTTTGAGATACAGAAATCAAATTTTAATTTGAGGAGAAAAAAAGAAATTAAAAACCTATCCGTTAATTAATGTATAACTGGTCACATACTAAGAGAGGTGAAAGTCAATCTTTGCACCTGGGGTGAATAAAAGAGGAACTTCTCCCACTTCTTGTTTGCAATCTCCAGGGTGCAGAGTACCAGGAGCACCAGAATAATGGCAAACAGGGCAGAGCAGATGAGAAAGCTGTCATGTTAGAGGAAAGTGATCACTTCATTTTCACACTTCTCCTTTGCCTTTAAACTTTTGAAAGAAAATGCTACAGATCAATAGGTTTCCTCATTAGCCAACTTTAGCACCTGGCTGTGAATACCAGGAACAGCTTTGACTGACATATGGATGAGGTGTACAGAAGACAACTGAGCTGACATCATTTGCATTGTAGAATTTTTCTGGACTGAAAGTTTATATGTCAAGAAATAAAGGCTGAACATATTAAGTGGTTCTTTCACCTCTTGGGGACTGTAAATTTCCTTTCCCTCCTGCCCAAAGCTTTCCAAATTTACCTTGCTAATCTTCACTTTTTGGCCTTGATTTTTGGGGGAATGCTTTTCATTCTGTTCAAGTTTCCTG
>NW_008240221.1:5305772-5319307 GCF_000691975.1 Corvus brachyrhynchos
TCCCCCCATTTTTCTGCATTTCAAAGGATAAAAGCAGTTTTACTTCGTGGCACTATGATGATACAGCTCACAACTCCAAATTTCCAAATAATAGTTGTTTCCAATGCCAAGCATTTTAGCAGATGATAAAATTTTATAACTACTGAAATCCTGACAGCAGACATATTTTCCTTACACCTGCAAAACATCTCCACATTTAATACCTGTGCAAGCAAATGCTCAGGTCTCTTTCCCCTAGGCTCCTCAGATCTGCTTTCTGCACCCAGGAACTGAACCTATGGCAGTAAACACAGGTTTTTGACATCAGGTTTCAGGTATGTAAAAAGCTGCAGATCTTTCCAAGGGAATCTCTCTGTTCCTTTGTTCCTAATTATTTTCTGTTCTGTCAATTTAAATTGGAAGCTTCTTGCTACAAGAACTATCTCTGCTTTATCACATAAATAAAGTTGTATAACCAGTCACATATCTTAGAAGGGTGAAACCAAACCTTTGCCCAGGGTATGAACAAAAATGTATTTTCTAACATTTTGCATTCTGTTTCCTGACAATCTTACCATGCCAATTTGAAACTGTAATTATTTGAGTCAAGACAGCTCTCCAGCTGCAGTTTACAGGGAAAGGCAAAATCCAGACCCTCTGGCTCTGCATTGGGGTGGCTGGGAGCTACTGCCTCTCCTCCCACCTCTGCATGGGAGGCAGCACGAATCCCAGAGTTTGTGTGCTGTGGACTAGAATTTTTGCATCTAGGGGTTGCAAAAAGCATCATCTCTGTCTCTCAAAGGAATGGGAGACATGTGGGAACAGCCTCCAGTTCAAATGGAGAGCTCTGTGCCAGCACACCGCTCTTTCAGAAGGTATCACAAGTACCTGTGTCAGCTCTCCATGCTTGGGGGAGCCGTCATCTCCGCAAGTCTCTGCAGCTGCCACCACAGCTGATGCAGTTAAGAAAATGCTCAAAGCCATGTGTCTCCTGCCTATGAAAGTACTTGTAGCAAAATAGCAGCAGAAACTTAGCTCGACTTCTAGGTGACTGATTCTTTTTTTCAAGAATATAATTTTGAGTGTATTTGATTATGAAAATCAAATAATGAAGAAAAATGGTTTTTTTCTGTCACAAGCCAGCTTTGAAAAGTGATGATTCTTCATTTCCTAATTTGATTTATTCAGCTAATCTACTTGACCTTATGCAGACCTTCTGTTTTCATGTCTGAGTGGTAGGGAGGATGGGTTCTCAGTGCTTGTGAGAAAGCCATAGGGGCTATGAAGAAAACTGAAGCCCAAAATGTATTGTTTTCATGAGAAAAAAGTAAAAAGTGCATTTATTACAATAATTGTTACAAAGGTCTTCTCTCTTCTTTGCATTTGTGTTGTGGGAACCCAAAAATGAAATTATCATCTTAAGAGACAAAAGTAAATGATTTGAAATTGTTTTTCTGGATTATATGAATTTGTTGTGTGAAAGGCAGAAACAAATCACGTACAGCTTACAGGCTTAGAGAAAGATGATCATTAAATTCCATTCGTGTCCAACAGCCTGAGTGGCCATCACTTCTTGCTCGTTTCAGGTCTGATCCTGCAGTCTGACACGCTTGAACAACATGTTCCCACACACAGGGTACCAGCACGGATGTAGGGAGCAAGCTGGGTCTCTACCCCTCTCTCATGCCCACAAAGAGCAACAGGAAGGGCAATGCTCTTGCAAGATTTTGGTCAACCCCTGGTGATCCTTCCTTTCCTAGCAGCTTTTGTGTTCTTTCTTTATTCTCCTTTTCTGTGCCCAATTTTGTGCCAATATTTTTTTGCCTTGTCAGAGGTGAGGGAAAACTGCAGCTCTGGAGGGAATGTGGGTGCCCAGCAGTGGGTACCCTGGAGACCAAACAGCAAATTGATTTGAGGCTTAAAGGGATCCCAGTTTGGAACTTGGTCTCACTGGCTGAAATGGCAGGTATATTTTTTCCTCTGCTATTGGCACAGCATCCTCAGCTGTCCCTCAGGATTACTTTTTATCCTGACCAGGAGGAAAGCGTCTGTGGTGCAGAAAAGAGTTTTCCTTCCTGCTCTACTAACAAAAACAGCAGGATTATTACTTAACCCAAGGGAAGTTTTTTTCTGAGGGAAATATAATCCTGAATGAGCACTAGTAGCATGACCTGCTTGAGGAACGGTGTCTGTCTTGTTGATTTTCAACTGAGCAGTTGGCAAAAGGGAACATTAACACTCAGATGGAGGACTAGGCAAGTAGACAATTTCGGGGATTTATACAAGATACAGGCAGAGATCCCACAGCTCAGTGCAGCAGGGACAGCTTCATCTCTTAGTGCTTTGCTTTATATATTCTCTTATAGCTAGAAGTATCATCTGTTGGGTTGATTAGTTTCGATTTCTGCTCAAAAATAGTCAATACTGAAGGTAGCTGGAATTTTCTACTACCTACAAAATGTTACCTGAAGAGACCCAAAAGAACAAGTATGGGTAAAGTAGTATTTGCACCTTTATAATACAGAACATTTTAATGGGCAGCTGGAAAGGAGCTGGTTAGTATGCACAGGGTTGGACTTATCCTTGTATTTGGGATTTAGACATGTTGCAAGAGGCAGCTTTATTCTACTGAAAACCCACACAGCTGTGGTCTTTGTTAGCTGAGAGGTATGTACCAGCAACAACTCATACACCTGAGAGTCAAAACTGCTTTGATTAATTTGTGACCTGCTTGAAATACCTTTAAATTATTTTCCAGCACACTGGTCATTATTTTATTAGCAGATATGTATCGATAGCATAACAGACATTTTTCAGAGTGCCAGTAAGCCCTAAGTCTGAGATTTTGACTTCAGAAGGAGAGGCTGTAAACTGATGAAAGAAACACAGAGGCAGTATTCTGCAGAAAAATTTGTCCAGAAATAGTTTTATGTGCTTTGGCCAGGTAAGAAACATTTGAATATTCACCTTTAGATACCCTATATTAAGTAAGTACTTGCTGCTGCTTCTGAGTGATTTGTGACAGTACATGCCTTCTACTGTGAAACAAGACTCCTGACAGAAATAAAGCATAATAGCTTTTAAAAGAGAATGGAATTTTGGAGTCTTTCCATTGCCTTTAATGGGCTTTGGATTAATTCCAAACAGGCTGCAGCAATGTGTTACTCATTATAATTCCCTGGCTCTTGCCCTTGCCTTGTGGCAAGAGAACATCACCCAGCAGAGTGTGTGATGCTTGCAGCAGCTCCACACAGCCTCACCCTGGGGGCCGAGGCAACAGCAGCAGTACCAGCCAGGGGTAGTACTATGTTTGGGGCTCAGGATGGTCTCAGAGGGATGGGAAAAAACCCATCAAGGGGAAAGGCCAACTCCAGCCATTGTCATGGATACAACATTTCTTCACTGTGCTTTGCCAGGGGGTCCCAAAGTCTCAGCCAAGTTGTTCCATGCTTTGGGTGCACAGCTTTCCTGCAGGGAATCACAGAATCACATGGAATTGGACTGGCTGGAAGAGACTACAGCAACCACACAGGCCATCTGGTCAAACCTCCCTGCTCAGCAGGGTCATCCAAGAGCACATGGCACAGGCTGGGCTGGATAGACAGAATAGACATGAATACTGCAGAAATCCAGGGGTCACAAGAACGATGTTGCTGCTTAGGTGCTGCTCCTTGGGAAGGGTTCTCCAAGGTGCTACCTCCCTGAATCTATCATCCCTCCAGTGCCCATGGAAGGGAAGTTGCCAACAGTCATGTCTTCTTGCCCACAGGAAGTTCCCACTCAGCTGGAAACGCAGCCCATGGGAATGCATTTCCACAGCTTCAGGTTTATCTCCACATTTCATTCTTGCCTGCAGTAGCACCAGCACATGGGGCTCTTGTCCCATCTGTTCCTATTCCCAGGTGATGCACCAGATGTGCTGCAGGAACCACCCTCATGCCTAAAGTACCTGACGACCTCCCCTCTCCCCTGGCCCCAGTGCCCAGCTCTGCTCAGTGCCTAGACCTGGCAGAGGTTTGCCTGGCTGGGTAACAAACCAAAGGAAGGTGATGAAGTGTGATATGGGGACAGGGGAGCAGGGCCACCTCCCACCCCAGTTCACTGCACAACCACATGGATCTTTGGAGGTGGCAGATGGGGAGGGCTGCCCCACTCCTTCCTGGGTCCCTGGGTGATAACCTGGAAAGAGCTGCAGCCAGGTGAGGTTACATGAAGCTGGTTGGGTTTAGGTTTCTGTTCTCCCTAAGCTCAGCAGCCTGGTGTTTTTGAATTCAGTTTCATTATCGGTGTGAATATGAGTTGCAGGTTGTTTTCTCCACACTGGATTGTTCCAGTTATACATATGCATTACTGGCCTGAGCTTAGGCTTCAATGCACAAGGACTTGTGTGCACATAGTAACACATCTCAGATATGAAAAGACTAAATAATTACTAGATATGGAACTCCTTGCAGAAAGAAAAAGGTTGTTTTGCAAAAGTGTCCCTTTTAAGTCCAAAATGAAGCTGCTGAAATAATGCTCATAACAAGGTTTAGCTGCAAAGCTCTCAGCAGTTTTACTAATAAGAATTACTTCCAGCAACTCTGTATGTGAAGAACTGTGACTCCAGGCAGACTCACATCTCCTGTCAGGTATAAAGAAACACAACCATCAGCCCTCCTGCTTTGTGTGTGACTGTTAAGATGAGGTATGAAGGAGACCAATCCATTCTGAAGCAGCTGGCATTTTGTGAGAGGCTAATTTTATTCATGAGCAAAAGTGATCTGCTAAATACAGCCTATAAAACCAGAATTAAAGGTAGATGTAAGATTATAATCAGAGAAATAAAATATTAGCCTTTCCACATCATATAAATCCATGCATTTTTTTTATAAGCGGATTACTTTAATCAGTGCTTGTTCATTGGCTGTAAGTTAACATCTAAAATCTTGGCACTGATTTTTGGCACGTTTGCTGAGACAAAATATCATTATTAAAAATTAGAGCAGATTTATTCTAAAATATTTTGCTGCACTCTAACAATTGTCTGGGTAATCGCTGACAGGAGCGTGCAGGCAATGATGCCAAAGCACTGAGTTGAGTTCTTTATTGTTTTCCAGTCTTAGCCTCAAATGAAAAATCACAATGATCCAGTGAAATTAATGTACACATTGTGCACTGTTATCTCACCTAAGCTGTGCAAAACTGACTATTTTCACGTTCACTAAATCTGTGTTCAACCAAATTTCTGTGCACACATGTGCACATGCTCACAGAGCTCCCCATACTCTGCCAACCCCATATCGTGTGAACCTTGTCTCAGTGTAATTCTCCACTTCTGAAAGCACAGCTCAGCCACAGCTCGGCTCAGTGCTGGAGATGCTGCCCACCTGAGGAGCACCACCACTGAGAATGTCTCCATCTGATAAAACAGCTTGCTCACTGCAAACCCAGGTCTATAAAAAGATCCTGCTATCACAGCCCTCCTAAAGCAGATTTTGGAATCCAAGAAGTCCTACATAATTGAAGACTTATGAAGTAATTGTAGACAAAAAAGTGGTACTGCAAAGTCCTTGTCAGTCATCCAAATTACAAGCAGAACTGAAGAGTGGTGGCTCACCAGTTTAGCCAGGAGGAGAGGGTTTTGTTTTATGTTGCAGGCCTGTAGTTTACACCCTCTTACTGAGTGGTTTGCCTGTTGTTCTAAGGAAACTATTTATTCTGCTGGAAGTCTCATTTTCTCTTTGAGGCTTTTCTTCAAATTGCTGTTGTTTATATAAATAGAATCTTAGCTAAAAAGAAACATTTAAAAATGTTTAGCAGGGACTTGCTTTCATACCAATATAGATTTGTGTGTGTGTGTGTGTGTGTGTGCATGCATAGCATACAAATGTGCACATCTGTTTAAATTGAATTAATATAGAAAAAAATCCGAAACAAAAAACCAAGTACAAAAGTGCTCTCTTGCCAACACTGTCCTCTCGTTTGGAGAAAAAAAAAGGAACAGTGGAATTGTTGAAGTATTTCCCTAAGAACAAAGTCAGCCATTCTTGACATAAAGCCAAAAGAATAATTTTTAAGAGGTCCTAAAAGATAGAATAGTCAGATGTGAGATAACATATAATTTTAAATGTCAAATTTTATATTCAGGAGGGTGTTATAGAAGATGAAGATTAGGACAGAGCAAGTGATACCACTGCAGCTCTTGGTGAGTGCCTAAGACCTTCAAGATTTAGGTGTCCACGTTTTATCACTAGTCAGAAGGTGACCAGAGACATGATCTAGAGAAGACCACAATGTAAAACACAATGTTTTTGGAAGGTAACCAATACTTGTTTTCCTTCTTGAATAGAGCTTGGTTCTTTCCTTAGGCAGTTTTCAGTAGAGATTAGACAGTGGCTGATCAGTTTTGGGAGCTCTGCCAGCTGAGGGAAACTTCTGTAAATAAAAAATGGAGCATCTCTAGCTCAGTTATCTACCTCACCCAGTTCACATAAACTTTTGCACACTTTGAGAAACAGCTACCAGTGGATCCACCTTCTTCTCCATTAAATCTAAGCTCCTGTAAAGCTCATTAGTTTCCAGCACTGATTGATTCTTTCTGATGTGCATTCCAGAAGAATCCATTAAACTATAAGGCCTAGCAGTAAAATTAATCGTGCATCTACTGGATAGTAAAGAGGAATTAATGTCAATAATTAGAGCATAAAAGGATCTTTATCATCATTTCAATAGTGACTGAAATCCTGTGAGTGAACACCAGAGATAGACTGTGAAGAGTTTTTATTTCTCTAGGTTGCTTTATTTCCATTGCATCATTTGATGTAGGCACATGTTTTACCTTAAATGAAAAACACTTTTGATTATGTTGACTGTCTTACAGGAGTCCTACTGATCGCACACCTTTGCTCAATCACTCATGATTTCAGAATAATAAATATTATTTTTAGAGTTACAGAAGAGGCCAGTATCCTGGCATTTTACAGTATCTCGAAGACTACTCATATCAAAAGGAATAAATAAAGTATTGTTAAGTTAATGCCTATGAAAAACAGAGAAGTCAGAATGTTCCATGCCCGTACATTAAAGAAGGGATTTCTCAATTAAAAGTGAAGCGCCTTTTTGGCCAGAGCCACAGAACCTGTTAGTCCTTCATCTTCTAACAACACCCAAAGTACTATGCTGGCCTCACTTCTTTAATTTGCGTGGTGACTTGTCTTCTTGGTAGGAATTGGAGATTACTACAAATAAACATGGCACTTCTGATTAATAATAACACAAGTGAGACATATATTTTTAGCTCTATATGTACAGGACACATGGAAACCCAGCCATTTGTGATCTGCTAAACTTTTAGCATGGACAACATGTTACAGGAGTGAGCACAGCACTGATTATGTATTTTATGAAAACCAGAATTAATTTTAAATATGGATATAGGAAAAAAACAAAAACCTTTTCTGCCCTTGATTGAGCCTGAAGCTTTTTCTCACGGTCTTTTTTTAAGTAGTAGATAACATATATTCAAACTGTTATCTTGGTTTAGGTTCTGGTCATAACCATGTGGGGATTGAATCAACTGGAGAGTTTTAGGATTGCTTAACTTCATAGTTATCTTAAAGCTATAGACTTAATTTCCTGTTAGATAAATGGAAATTAATGCATCCCCTAAGGCAGACTTCTAAAGTGGGTCAAACAAAACACTCTTTAAAATTGTCTGATGCTCTTGGCTGACTAGGGAACATCAGGTACAAGAATCACCATGAAAAAATGACTTACATTAAGGTACTTTTGGGTTACTTGACTCTTATATTCCCGTTACAGTCACTGGAGCCTGAAGAGCAATTCAGCTCACCATAAAGTAGGTACATAGTGCCTGGTCAGCTGAATCGTTCATTGATTGCTTTTACTAGATCTTCATTAAATGGTAGTGGGAGCTTAGACACTTTATCACAGAATCACAGAATGTGCTGAGTTGGAAGGGACCCACAAGGATCGATGAGTCCAGCACCCTGCCCTGCACAGCACCATTTCCAAGTGGTCACACCTTGTGCCTGTGTCCAGAAGCTTCTTGAACTCTGTCAGTCTGGTGTTCTGACCTCTTCCCTGGGGAGCATCTTCCAGTGCCCAAACACCCTCTGGGGGAAGAATCTTTTTCTAATATCCAACCTCAACCTGCCCTGACATAACTTCAGGCTATTCCCATGTGAGGCCGCCCCAGTGCAGAGCAGACTGGGACAATCCCCTCCCCTGCCCGGCTGACGATGCTGTGCCTGTTACCCCCAGGACAGGGTTGGCCCTCCTGGCTGCCAGGGCACTGCTGACTCATGTTCAACGTGCCAGTGACCAGGACCCTCAGGGCCCTTTCTGCAGCGCTGCTTTCCAGCATCTCATTCCCCAGTCTGTCCATACGCCCAGGGCTGCCCCCTCCCAGGTCCAGAATCCTGCACTTTCCCTTGTTGAACTTCATATGGTTGATGTTTGCCAAGTCCTCTGATTTGTTGAGGTCTCTCTGCAGGGCTCCCCTGCATTCGAGGGAGTCAATAGTTCCTCCCAGTTTTGTATAATCTGTGAACTTGCTCAATATCCCTTCTAGTCCTTCATTCAGGTAATTTATGAAGATGTTGAAGAGCACGGGGCCAAGGAGAAGCCCTGTGGAACCCCACTAGTAACAGGTCACCAGTCTGATGTCACCCTATTCACTGAAACCCTTTGTGCCTAATCCATGAGCCAGTTGCTCACTCATCCCATGATGTGTTTATCCAGCTGGGGGCTGGACATTTTGTCCAGAAGGATCCTGTGGGAGATGGTATCGAAACCTTTACTGAAATCCAAAAAGGTTACATTAACTGTCTTCCCTTGATCAGCTAGGTGGGTTACCTTGTCATAAGGGGAAATCAAATTTGATAAACAGGACTTTCCTCTCAGGAAGCCATGCTGGCTGTGATCAATGACTGTGTTACCTTTCACGTGTTTTTCAGTATCTCCCAGAATAATTTCCATTGCTTTCCCAGGCAATTTCCCAGGCTTTGACAGGCCTGTAGTTTCTGGAGTCTTCCTTCTTGCCCTTTTTGAAAATCAGGACAATGTTCACCAGCTTCCAATCAGCTGGGACTTCTCTGGATTGTCAAGACTGCTCAAAAATCGTCAAGACTGCTCAAAAATCATCAAGACAGGATTTGTGGTAACATGAATTAGCTCTCTGAGGATTCTTGCATGAATCAAATCAGGCCCTAGAGACTTGTATGGATCCAGCTGAAGCAGTAGATCCCGCACAATTTCAGGGTCTGCTGGGATTTTTCATTCTTGCAGTCATGGTCCTCCAGTTCAGGGCACATTTCAGGTGTGGTACATTGTAGCCAACACCTTGTGAAGCAGATTGAGGGGTTCCATTAGTGCTCGTTTCTTCGAGATTCAGTGCACAATCCCACTGCTCATCACTGGTGAGCCTGGTTTTGTCCCTTTCCCCCTTTCCACGTTTACAGCTCTGTCAACAACCCCCTCTAGCTCCTCTGAGCATCCTGTCAGGTTTCAGTAGATGAGGAGTGAGGTGTTGAGCTTTTTCAAATTTTGGAGATGGCAAAAAGACATCAGTGATGTCTCAACATCAATGATGTGCTCAACATGAGAGCTGTGGATGTCCCATCCCTGGGAGTGTTTCAAGGCCAGGTTGGATGGGGCTTTGAGAATCCTGGTCTAGTGAAAGCTGTCCCTACCCATGGCAGGGGATTTGAAGTAAATTATCTTTAAGGACCTTTCCAACCCAAACCATTCTATGATTCTATGAATTACCTCAATGGTAACTGCTTTGCAAATTCACTTTTAAATACAGACAAGTTTTTGTGGTTTTTATTACATTAGCACGGTCAGCCAAATGGCTTTGTGGAGCCAACTGCTTTGGGCCACCACATTATGAACTATTTTCAATACTACTTGGCAAGAAGTAGTATCTGGAAGTCTCCTTGCACCACAGCTTACAGAAAGGGCTGGAGGCCAGCACTGTAATTTCACTAAATACAATCATTTTACCACATCATTGCACTAAACAGGCAGCTGCAAGAATGCAAATTTTCCATGAGATGGGGACTTTATTCCTGTTCCTGAAAGAAAGTATGTTATAAATTCACACTTGCCCCAGCACACAGAAAGCTCAAAAGAACCCTATGGCTAATTCTATTTACCTTGCTAACGCACCAGAACTTTACATGGAGCACATGGGAACTTTGAGGGCATACTTGTGTAAATGAGGTAGGATAGAGTTTAAATCCAGAAAAACAAATTTTAAAGATCTAGAGTAACCTATATGAGAAAGCCTATCAGTGTTTCTTCCCAAAAAAGTAATAAAAAAATTAATTCAAAAGCTGAAATTTCTAGAGAAAAATAGGAGTTTCCCCATTTTTTCTAGCTGTTCTGTATAAACTGTCTTCTGCAAGGCATGGATGATGAGCAAGCCTGCTTCAGTTTATGTGAAATTACCTCCTGACGAAAATAAAAAAAACCCCAAGCCAGCTGCCACCAACTTGCTCAACGAAGTTTCGTTATCAGGTAGGTGTGCAGTCCCCAATTTGCTGTTATAGTGGTTCTGGCTGCGATGGACTTAACTGTGTTCATTACAGCCCATATGGTGCTGTGCCTTGGATTTGTGACCAAAATCCATGTGTGTTGACACACTGTTATTTTGGCTATTGATGAACAATTCTTGCACAGAATTGTCCTTGCACAGGATCAAGGCTTTCGCTGTTTCTCATTTTGTCCCTGTGAATAGGTCAGGAACATGCTAGAAGCTGAGAGGAAATACAACCAGGAGAGCTGACCCAAACCAGCTGAAGAGATACTCCAAGTCATGTGATGCTGTGCTCAGCAATAAAAATATGGAGTTTGTCTTGCAAAGAAGCCATTTCTTGGTACATGGGTCTACTTGTAGGAGGTGATGAATAAATGCCTTTGCATAATTTGTTTTATTTTTCCTCTCGCCTCTATTTATTAAAATTTCGTAATCTTGACCTATGAAGTTTCTCACCTGTTCTCTCCCGGTCCCACCTTTAGACATGCTGCTCTTTATTAGCTCTCCTTAGGTTTTAAAAGGAATCATTTCTTTGAGATAGCAGCTAACAGGGTAGCAGAGGATGTGGAAGGGTTAAGTCCAACTCACAGTGGAGCTAAAAATGGGAAGTTTGGTTAAGGGAATGAACATGTTAAATAATAAACAAGCTTCCAAGAACTTACTCAAACTAAGCCTTATTTAAGCATCCAAATGGAGAATAAACTCCTGTTAGGTTATTACCAAAAGTTAAATATTTTCAAAGGTTTTCTTATTGGTGCAGGACACCCTGACAATGAATTTTCACTGGCAAGTCATGCAAAAAACATCATCTTATTCCTACTTAAGACACTTAGTTGCAAACATACATTCAAATAATTCCCACCGGACATCCAAGATTAACAAAATAAATATGTTCCCACACTGCAGATTTTTAGAAAGTACATTGGTATATTGGTAATTTCAAGTTCACAGAAGCATGGCTTTACTCATAACCAGAACAATATAACAGTCTGTTTGGGATTCTGCAAGACAAATGAATATATTCATAGAATTCACAGGAGACATAAAAGAGTTTGAGACTTGGCTGCATTCAGGCTACTGACCTTGTCTGAAGTCAAGTCCAAAATCAACTACTAAGAAAATAAATTTCCCTATCTGAAAGGTTTTTACACAAATATGTTTACAAATTTCTTCTTTCTACAGTTTAAATGTAAGTAATTATGACAGCAAACTGTACTGCTCAACTTCCAATAATCTTAGAAAAGATGCTTCATTCTTCTTCCCCCCAAAAGCAAGCTTTCCCAGTACTCGACATGCAGCAGCACCATTACAGAAAGTCTAGGAATTGTTTTCCATATTATATTCTTTACAAGTATTACTTTCTGGTCTAAAAACTTTAAGTATGACTGTTTCATAGAAATTCAGTAGATATGGAAAAGAATATCAAGTACTGCAGTTAAGAATTGAACTTTAGTTTTGTAAATACCCAGAAATTTTCTGGATAGTTTCCAAAACTCAACTCTGCTCCCCTGCTGCACATTGTTCAAGGCTGTTAGAGAAATGTGAGAGAAACAAAGAAGACCAAGCAGGATGTAAAGGCCCTGTACTGCATGTTCTGATCAAATTTATCAAATCTCAAACAATTTCCCCCCTCTTCTTTCAATCAGATTTCACTGATGGGCTGAATTCTGTCAGATACTAAGCATCTGCCACTCCTGATCCCACTCACAAGTCAACAACACTCCAGCTCTTCTCAGAAGGGAGAAGTAGGCTTGTTTTTAGCCCGTTTTATGGAACATCCACAGGACTTAAGAGTCTTGGGAAACTCAGTGTCATAAAAACTCCACTTGATTGTTCTGTGTGAGAAATAGAAAGGGATTTACCACACATGTCACTGCTGTAAGAGCAGTCAAGAAATGTAACATGCTGGAGCAGCTCGGCCTCCAGTACTAAACTGCTTCAATTCTTACATCAGACACGGCTTTTACTGTCCTGCTTCAGTGGCGCTCAAGGTGGTCTGTTCTACCCAGACAAAGCTAATGCACTGATTTGGGGTGAGTGGTTGGCTGGGGTGCTGAGTAGCTGGGCTGCCAGCATAGGGCATAGTCTGGGACCCTACAGCTAATTCGAAGCACAGAGTTGATCCTAATAATTGCCCTTCCTCAAAGCTACCCAGGATGCCTGTGACAAGGGATGCTTAGTTGGATCTCTCAGCTCTTATTCATACAAACTTTTAGTTCAGTTTACCTAATTGATGTAGCTAAGAAAAAATTAAGTGAAAAAATGGCTCAAACTAACTATGAGTTCCTGGAAAAAGGTCTTTCATAAAGGTTGGGTAAGGGCAAGAAGCTTGTAGGTGTAAGCCCACATTTTGCCAATCTCTGCTATCAAAGCAACTGCTTCAACTGATGCCTTTTCCTGGTCTTAAAATCAAGAGTCAAACATGGTTAGAAGGGAAAAAGGGATTTTACCTTTGTATTTATTTTAAGGATCCTTAGGTGCACCATGTCCAGGTCATATGCACCGAAATGCACACCACAATGCATCCCCCCCAAAAGATCTGGTATAACATTATAGGTCTTACTAATTAGCATATCTATCAAAAATTCCCCAATGAGAGCCTTGAATGAGCCCCCCTCCCCAAGGAACCATCCCCTGGATGGTTCTATCTTGGTTTACAGAATGTGTTCTGGAGAGGACCTTGGGGTCTGGGGCACACTGATCCCTACCTATGAAGCTTCTAAAATGTTTAGTCTCCTAGATGAACAAACAAGTCCAAGAATGTAGGCAAAAAGCACTAAGAATACAGAAGCTGTAAAAAGGTATAACAGGGGTATAAAAGAAAAGGCAAAAAATCATCCTGGCATCACAACCACTGACCTCATCTAACTGTACAACCAAGGGCACTCACACACAAAACTGGGAGATCTGGGATACTTTATCTACTATCATTTCCTTTGTGGGATAAGGGAATGGACAAACAGGATGGACATGGGCATGAATTCCTGAAGCATCGTGTGGCTGTATTCGCCAG
>NW_008240221.1:5319593-5358973 GCF_000691975.1 Corvus brachyrhynchos
TGTCTGTCCATATATATTTCCTTTCCACGGGACTCCTGGTTTGATATATGCGTGTTGCAGGATCCCCACTGCAACACCTACCTATGAAGCTTCTAAAATGTTTAGTCTCCTAGATGAACAAACAAGTCCAAGAATGTAGGCAAAAAGCACTAAGAATACAGAAGCTGTAAAAAGGTATAACAGGGGTATAAAAGAAAAGGCAAAAAATCATCCTGGCATCACAACCACTGACCTCATCTAACTGTACAACCAAGGGCACTCACACACAAAACTGGGAGATCTGGGATACTTTATCTACTATCATTTCCTTTGTGGGATAAGGGAATGGACAAACAGGATGGACATGGGCATGAATTCCTGAAGCATCGTGTGGCTGTATTCGCCAGCCTCAGGAGGTTTTGGAGAGCAAAAACTTAATACTGACAGGTACCGCATAAATTTATCTTATTTCACTGATTCAGGTCGAGAAGCATTATTCTGCCCTGTTATTAGTGATTAGTGTTTATTATTTTAAGCACTGATCCTTCCCACAGGTCTCAACATTATCTTCATTAGTTTATGCCTGTGAATGGATAAGAGATGTGATCTATTACTTTCTCCACATTTTTTAAATTGAGATGGTCATAGTCTACTAAGAGACACATTTAAGACCTTCCCTGAATACAATTAAATGTTATGCTCTATATGATATAAATATTCCATCCTGACCCCAAAACATTAAGTTTATGCCACCATCTTCCATCAGCTTGTTATTCCTCAAAGAGGAAAGGAGACATTTTCTCTACATTGCTTCACTTGCATCCTTAAAGCTTGCCAGTTTTATAGACAACAATTCTTTGTGAGCCTCTATTTTAATGTTATTAGCTGCCAAAATATGAAGTGTCTCACTGAAGAGGTTCGCAATTATAATTAAGTTATCAGACTCATTCAGACTGTTTCCCCTAATGAATGATGTCACTTTCTCTGTTGAAGTCTTGCCTGTTCTCAGTTTTTTGGCAGAATGCAAAATGTGCCACACACAGTTCAGTTTTCACAACACATATCAGAAATTGTTCATGGACTTACAGAAGGAAGACCACTGTAGGGCAGTTGTGAAAGATCAGGAATTGCTGAATAAATTCATAGAGGAAACACTGCTGTGAAATTAGGTCCTTTGTTTCATTTCTAATCTTCCAAGAACCAAGGAGAGATCTTTACACAAGAGTAGAAAGAATAGTAGATCTATTTAAATACTTTGCTTCTTTTGCAATGTGAATTGATCAGAGTGAATGAATTGTTCTGCGCATATCTCTGTTACTAAAATTAGAACAATAAGCCAGATCCCAGCATCCAAATATGCACCTTGACATTGGATCAAAAAGTGCTGTTACCATTTTTGTCCATCACTGTCCACCCTGGGGCAGCAGTACATCCTGCCAGTGACATCTCATCATTGCCCTCACTCTGGGGGGCAGGGCAGGAGGATAACTGTGCCAGAGGCTTTGAGCATATCTCCACCCATCTCCTCACAGCTCCAGAAGCAAGGCCAACAGGAGCATACTTCAGAGAATGAAGATGAACGGATGATGTACCTTATAATTAACCATTTTAACAAGTCAAATTCTGTCCCCATGTTAAAACAAACAAACAAACAAACAAAAACAAAACCAAAAAAGCCCTAAAAAAACCCAAACCCAAAACTCAAAAATATATAAAACAACCAAGAAACCTAATGTAGAAAAAAAATCCTCACATTGATTGATTTTCCAGTACAGTATTTACACAGGTCTCAACATTTACGAGACTCAGTTAAAAAGCAAACAGATTTTCTTTAGGATATTTTTTTTTCTATAATGTGATATTGAGTACAGGTTTCATTTCAGGAAGAAATATACCCATTGCACAGAGGTTATGAGAAGAATAACTATGCTTTGTACACTCTAGAGCGCTTAGGGTGAACACAGGGATATAGTCAAGATTAAATATTTAGACACAATAGGACAAACTGAATGCAAATCAGTCTCTACCACTTCTACGGAAGAAAAGACACATCTAGGGCCATGCTAGGAAATATGAAGAGGTGTGCTGTCTTCCAACATATGGAAAAATTAACACTTCACTGAGGAGTTATGGGACCTAACAAGTCATATACTGCTTTGGGCTCTGTGCTTCAAGAAGTATGCAGCTGCAGAGTTCATAGCTAGACTGATAGAGCTGGAGTAAGGCAGAGTATCAACGCTGTAGTGTTTTCCTCAGGTGGGAAGCCCCTGGCCTCTCCACAGCAGTTTTGTATCAATACCTCAAGGGCTGAGCTGGGGTCCAGGTCTGAGGTTATCTTTAGATAAGCCCCTGTAAGAGAAATGGAGAAAAAGCTCTCAGGCACTGTGCTGAACTCCCTGTAGAGCCTCAGGCAGGCAGGAGCTGGCATGAGTAAGGGAAGAGGGGAATACCCCACAGCAAGAAGAGCAGAACTGCTCTCAGCCAGCTTTGCCATCAAACGAAACCCACTACTGCTCTGTGGCCCCAGGGACAGATATCAGCACTCACAGAAGGGAGCATGTTCTTCACTGTGTTCAGTGTAGAAAACTTAATGGACCCTAGCTACAGCAAGAGGGTTTTCAATAGATAAAAGCTTTCTAGAGTGAGAAATTAATGTAGGAGGGGAGCAGGTTGCCCAAGGAGTTTGTATGGTCCATGTTACTAGAGGTCAGGAAGAAACTGGACAAGGACAATGCCCCAAGAACATGGCACTACTCTGACTTTGGACAGGAGGATAAAGCAGCTCCCCCAGTGTTTGACAGTCTTATTTGACATCATTTTGGCTCCCAGAGATCCAGTACAGAGACTCTGGCCATGGTTAATTTGTAAAGAGGATATTCCCTTCTCTCCCTTCACTCACTAATGTATGGGGGTTTTTAAAAGTGAGAAGACACTTCAGTAGATAAATTACTCTTTAAAGGTAATTACATAATTGGGTCAGGGGCAATGAAGAGCAATTAGGGCTGCTTAGACCTGCAGTTCCCATATAAATATTTAGGTGCACCTAAACATTTGCTAAATAACTTTACAAGTGGGCCCAGAGCTCATACATTTTTCAAGAGAAAATTGTTCTTAATTACATGTCTTTTGACCACTCTATTTCCTGTACTTGTCTCACTCATGTATATAGTGCCATTGAAGTGGGTATCACTTGAGGAAGCCAGTTGAAAATAATTGGAAGTTGGCATTGTTTTACAGAGGCCACAAAGCATTAGGGACAGACTCAGCCTAGCCAGGGTGTCTTCTTACAATCATGCAGACTTGTCTCATCCTGTTCTTACTTTTCCTTGCATCATCATCTCTTCTCTTGTCCTGCCACATGGTAGGTGTAAGTAATTAAAGTCTGCAGAATGCTTTAAAACCTGTGCTGAAAGAAACTACACAGGAATGCTGGTCATTTGGAACAGTTTCAGAAACAGTCACAGCATACTCACTAATTTTATTTCCAGTCTGAATTTTCCATGAGTAATTTGCAATGCTCATAACCACAAGAAGCAGATAATTTCTTGTATCCAGAAGCTGTATTAGCTCTTATTGTTTGCCTGTTCTCTAAAGGTGAATTGCTCAAAGGTGAACAAAGTAAATAAAGGAGCTTGTAAGAGTTTGAACCCCATCCATCCTACTGCACAAAACCCCCATGAAGAGCCTCATCCCCCATCATCCTCTTGGCAAGAATGTGGGTCCTACACTAACACTCCCTCCCTGCATGAGTGGCATTAGAAATGTACCAGTTATATATAAAGTACTGGTATACTTTATTTCAGGAATGCTACCTTTGAATAACTGGCCTATTTAGTTAATCACCGAAGTCTCTTGATCTTTATCAAGTGCAACTTCAGAGCCAAAGAACATGAGTGATTTCCATTTTTAACTAATAGCTCTTCAGTATGGAGCAGCATAGGAGAGATAATCCTGGTAGAGCAGCAGCTACTGCAGAAACTCTGCACATTTTGTCTGAGCTAGATGGAGCTTCCAGCAGAGTATTTTGGAAGAATACAGGAAAAAAAAAGAATTAAAAAGCCCAAAACACCTCTATCACCACCACTGTAAACCCATCCCGAGCTGCTGACCTTTTGGGCACACTGCAAAATTACTGTAGGGAAGAGGAGGACCTCTCGAGTGACGGAGCAGCACAGCTGCCGGCCTGAATACTATTTTAAACACTACAAGGATCAGCTCATCCCCATTACTGTGTGTTAGCATGCCTGCATTTTAACAGACACTATTTTCAGAAGTGTCCAAACCACTTAAAGGCATGTGTCTCGTTAAAGTAAGACAGCTACTGTTGAAAGCACGCTTTCTCTGCTCTCAATTATTGTCATCCGCACTGAGGTCGCTGTGAATTGCTTGAGGAAGCACCCTAGAGAGTAGTTTTCAGTGACACAGATCAAAGACCGTAACTCTGCTCTGCTCAATAACCTTTTATAGTTTTGCTGTATCACCATTAATCACCTTCTTTCTTTCTTCTTCAAAACCACCTATCCATCTTTCAGGTTGATGAAAAATATTTCCCCATTAAGAGCACATTATTGCTAGGAACAGCCTGTCCACCGTGCAGAAAGTGCTATCACTCCTCAATATAACCATGTTCTGCTGCTGTATGCTTGGGAGAAAAGTACCTCTGGGCTTTTGGAGCATCTCCTTCATGGCTGCTTTTCACCTCCTCCTTCAGCCGATATCTGCCTCACTAACTAGCCCTGCATCAGGCTGTTTCTCAGACACAACTGTTGCTGTCATTTTGTTTTCTTCAAACAGAGATATCTCTCTTAAATTGTTCCTCAGAAAACATTTTGTCTTTTCTATGCTGCCCAGATGGACAGCCAGAAGTGGAAACCACCACAACAGGTGGCGTTTTTGATATATATGTGTTTTTGATATAAAACTTCCCATGGGGAAGGTGAACACTTATTCCTGCCTCTGCCTTAGCACCAGGAGCAAATCTGAATGACAACTTCCATGGGTTCATAGTCCAAGTCTCCTCATCCTCTCAATTTGGCACACGGATAATATTTTTTTAATTCTGGAGACCATGAATGGGAAAGTTTTGGGAGAAAGTGATCTGGTGTGGCTGAATCAATGACAATGACCAGTCTTACAAGTGAGGAGAATCAGCAACCAAACCCAGGACAGGGAGCAGAGCATAGTTTAAATAAAAAGCACAGATCAGCACTTAGCCCTTAGTCACAGTTATAGTCCTTCATGTCTCAGATATCATCCCTAGGCAAATTCCATCATGCAAAATCATGAGATTCATAGACCTTGGACTTGCGTTTTCTCCTGTAGAAATTTCATTGACAAAAGTGATAAAGCATTTTTTCCCTGTTTTTATCTCATGTATTTGAAAGCAGATAGCAGTTGCCTGTTCCAATGCTGGGATATGTCTCCAAGCCAGGCTTCAAAGACAGCTCTGACCTTAGGCAGAGATCACAGGAGGCAAATCTCCTGTTATCTTGTTATACCATTTCTTCCAGAAGAAACACCACAAAAAGTTTCCATTGCAGCATTTTCCCTTTATTCCAGGGGGTATGGTGGGAGGAAAAGTTTGATGAATTGTGTATTCCATGGTACCCTCAAAACCAGCTGTTTCAGGTCAGATCACACAACAGAGAGGGTATGAATTTAGAATAAAGTTTTGTTCAGAGCACCAAACTTTTATTACCTCTTTTTGGGTGAATGGGATCAGAGATAGAAGGACTGGTACACCAATTTTTCAAAAGCAAACACCCTCCACAAACTATCTGTAAGGAGCTGCTCTCTAGGCATAAAAGTATCCCCACAGCTCTAAAAAGCAGTGATACCTGGATTTTATCTCAGCCATTTATTTATCTCATAAATGGTTTAAATGTTGCAATAGCAACGGCCGATAAGTCTCAAAAGGGCCTATAAACCAGCTCCCAGCCTGGGGCTAGACTGTCTAGTTCTTTTTGGATTTACATACAATTGTGCAGTTAGAAACACTCTCATTGGTAAATCAGCCAAGAGCAATCTTTGCACAATGTGTTTGCTTTCACAGCAATTTATTTAAGGTTAATAAAATAAAAATAAAACAAACCAGTGTTTCTTATTTTGAAGAACTAATACATAACCATTGCATATAGCTGTTTTCTTGAGGTTTCCTCAAGAAACACTTTGACATTTTGTAGTGGAATATATTCCACACTGCATAAGCCAACAACTCATAGCAGCAGTGGATTTTGCTCTGATAACTCAAATAGAAGATAAGGAAAAAAAAAAGACAGATGTCTTCAGCATTTTTAATCCATCAGCCATTTGAATCTCCAGCTTCTGAAAACCCTCAAGGATGATATTTATCTCCAGGAAACACAGTGGGCCAGAGCCAGGGTCTGGTTAGGTGGCTTGAGGTAGGATACAGGTGAGGAATCAGCAATGTCTGTATCATGGGGGAAAGGCAGCATATTCACAGCCACATAAAAATATAGCTGCACCCTTGGCATAAGCAACAGGACAAGGGGAAATAGCCTCAAGTTGAGCTAGAGAAGATTCAGATTGGATGTATGGAAAAATTTCTTAACTGAAAGGGTTGTCAAGCATTGAAACAGGCTGCCCAGAGAAGTGGTGAAATCACTATCGTGGAGGTATTTAAAAGATGTGCAAATGTCACACTCAGGGACGTGGTTTAATGGTGGACCTGTCAGTACTGGGTTAATGGTTGGACTTGATGATCTGAAAGGTCTGTTCCAACCTAAAGAGAGTTTAGGATTCCTTGTGTTAGTACTGTAAGACACTGACCCACAAACAGCAAAGTACGTCAGATGCTACAAGACTTTTCTTCTTGCAACAGCCAAAGAGATGCCATGTTGCTGTTGGCCTCCTCTGTCACATTCCTGAGCCCTTAGCATCCAAAGGAGCTTTCTACACAGTGTGGAGTGGTGGGGTCTTGCAGGCTGCCAGAGCAGAGCCCACCACCTCAGCACCCACCTCTGCACACATCACAGGTGCCTTATTCAAACAACAGCACCAGAGCAGCTGGGGCTAGCACCTGCTTTCCAGCAAGGAGCAGAACCAGGGATGAGGAGCATTTGGGATTCAGATTTCTTCTCAGACAGGGAATGTCACATACCCTCAGTACAGTGCATCAGCTGGAGGAAGGACAGCAGCTTTGAGCCTCTCCCATCACAGGTGCTGGTATGACAAAGCCAGTTGCTCAGACAAAGCCTGGTTTTACACACTCACAGACCAGTCTGCTAGACAGCACTCTCCCATGGGCCTACATGAATGCAATAATCATATACAGAAGCTATTTGAGGGGGAAAGGACCAGGATTTGGGATTCTCTAAGTCCCAAGAGAGATTACATCAGCCTCTTACTGCTTTAACATGAACATGAGTTTTGCTTCACCTTCTTGGGAGTTTCAGAGGGGCTGGAGGAAATCCCATCTCAGCTGTACATCTACCCAGGCTGAGGCCATTGTTGGCTTCTACACTTTATGAAAGTGAAAATAAGAGAGGAAGATTCAAGGTTACAGTGCCAGGACAGGAATTAACTCTAAAATATTTACAGGGTTGTTTTTTTTTTTTTGAGACACAGTTACTTAGACTATTATTATTATTATTATTATTATTATAGAATACTCAGAGGCATTCACTCACCCAGTTCCAAATTCTCTCTGACCTCAATGGCAGTGGAGCCCAGCAATGCCCATCACCTGCCCGAGCTGTTCCTGGCCCCTCCACAGACAGCAGCTCTAAGCAGGAGGTAGCCTGGAGCACCTGCCTCTCCTTCCACCCTTGCCTTCCAGGGGAAAGGTGTTCTCTGCAGATGCCCCAGCACAGCTCCCCATCATCAGCAATACCAGAGAAACCATATGGTGGTAAATAAAAGGATGAGCACTAAAATTAAGATCCTGTAGTTTCAGTTTCATCTGTACTTGCTTTGCACCACTCAGAAGGAAATTTGGAGTAACCCAAGACAGTCTGTCGGGGTAAAACAACCAGTCTGCTGTCCTCTGTGAGGGATCTTCTGTGAGGAATTTTTGATCCACTCATGAAGAAAGTTAAAAGTCACAAGAGGAAATCTGGTATTTTTCTTCTCCTGAAGAAATGGTGGTTTTTAAGTAATGCATTTAGATGGTAGAAGTGCCTTAGTCTCAAGAACCATGAGCAGATAGGAGTAGGAAAAAAGAGAGAGCAGCAGAGAATAGCCATCCTCACTGTGAGTCTTCCCTGATGAGGATCAGAGGCCTTTCTCTGCACTGCTGCCTGGAGCCCTTCCAGCTTAGTACTCCAAAGCAGTTGACAGCATTTTATAATTTATATTTATTACAGCTCAGGGCTGGTGCTCAGGATACAAAACTGGTTAAAACACTGTCCCACCCTCTTCTGAAGCTCTGCAAAAACACTGGTGTAGGAGCTCATAAATACACAATAAAATAACAAAGCAGACACAGAAGTGAATATAAATACAGGGTGAAGATAACTCTTCTCACAGTAACTTACAGTGCCCTCCACTCCTGTGCATACCTGGTAGCAAGATAATTGAAAATTAAGTTCTGCTGTGAGATGGTTAATTAGTGAAATCCATAAGAGTTGCATGTCTGCATGTATATATTGCTCAGATTTTTTTCCAGAGGTCCAAAATACAATACGTCTACTTTCATGTGACAGCATTTGATTTCTTTGATTTTATGAAAGGGAGCAAAGCAGTGAGAGGAAGATACAGCTTGCCTTTCTGCTCTAGAAGAATTCAGAGGGAAGCATAAGACTTGGTAAAAAGGCATAGAAATATTCAGGAAAATATTTATGTACTTGCAAATAATCTGTTTTGTGAGCCATTTTGGATATCAAAATAAACGTACATATAACGTACCCATGTGCAGTTATATACATGAATAACCAAGTAAGGAAGTTTCTGTAAAAGTAAAAATGGAGGGTTTATGATCTTTTGTTTATGAAATTATATGCATATTCAAAAAACCCTCATTACATACAATATTTTCAGTGCACATGAAATATTTGATTACAAGAAGTTTATATTTCTTTATATAACAAATTTTCTGTCATATTCACCACTGTGTTACCTAAAGATTTTCCCAGAGTGCACTAATCAACATTGCAAATTATTGTTGTCTCTGAGGCAGAAAAGACAGCTGAAAAATGGAACTTTTCCTTACAGTTGAAGGCAACAATGTACCTCTGTCCCTCAGGGAATTTCTTCAAGGGTTTCAGAGTGATTTTTTGTGTGGATTCTGCTCAGACAAGCTTTCTCCTTATCATAAAAGTGCTGTACTGCAGAAGAAAGACAGGCAAAGCCATCTGCATGCCTGCAGGAGCCTGTGAGAAGCTTTCTGCATATCCTTAGCCTCGAGCCATAAAGCGCTTTAGCACTAAGGGCTGGAAACATGAGCTTGCCTCAGCCTTCTGTAAGAAGATAATTCAGAGAGAGGAAAGGTTTGGTGGTGTCCTGGCAGCTGCACAGCTGAGGAAATGTGTTTTCACTACTTAGAAGTGCCAAAGTGCTGCACACTTCATGCCTCATTTCGGTTTTGCTGCCATCCAGCTAAGATGTATTATCCAGGTCATGAAGCAATGGCTTATCTTACTCCCAAGGGTAGGCTGGAGTCTGTCATCCACCCAGAAGTGAAAGAAAGAGTTAATCATAAACACAGATACTCAAAGCAGTGGGAAATGCAATAATCATCAGCTGCAAGTCGCTCCAGGAGACCTGGCGTTATGCAATGGCCTGTTACAGTGTGCTTGGCTTGAATGTGAACAAATATATCTGAGGGGACCCACTTAACTGGGGTGGACCAGAAACTGACTGGGAAAGTCCTATAAAGAAGACTAATTTTTTATAGTTGTTTGCTTGTTTCAGCAGCCTTGACAGTGCTAGTGCTGAAATGTAGCCAGATGGCAGTTCCTGCATTTGCTACCTCACGAGAAGATAAATGCAATGCTGCATTTTTTGGCTGAGTCTGTAGGGTATGAAGTACCCTGTGAGGAGGTCTAGGAGGGGTTTGTGGTGTAATTCAAATACATCCAAGTAAGGCAAGGTACACTAATGTCTCTGTTTCTGTTATACTTCATTGTTGTCACATCTTGAAACAGTCTGGGAGCTGTCATTTGTCCCAGATCAGCTGGACACCCTCCATGGCATCAGTGATGGCTCTGTAGTGATGTCTCAGGCTGGTAGCAATGACATGGTTTGAATCAGAATATGGAAATCTGCCCTGGGCAGGTGGATCCAACATCTGCAGAACCTCTAGTTCACTAAACAGCACCTGCCAGCTCCACAGCTAGCCAGGGAGCAGCCAACAGATAACTCCTGACACCAGTATGATGTGCTCAAACAAATGCATTTCAGAGTACTTTAACATATTCTCAAACCATACAATAGTTTTATGGGTGCCTAGACACCCTAAGGGTGTGTGTAGTGAACTTTATTCCTTTTAGAGAGAAACTAAAAGTGCCTGATGTTGTTGTCATGAGGTTGGTCTGGCCACATCTACATCAGAGTTAGCAAGACCCCAAAGGTCCAGAAGTGGAAGTAGCATTTGTGCAAACAGGCTGAACCAAGGGACTGAGCTGGCATCTCTGCACCCCACTGCACGATGGAGGTCACCAGCACAGCCCGGCATTTGCTCAGCTCTGTGTGATGCTCTGAGAGCAACAGGAGTTTTCCATTTCTCTTCACTACTGACTATCTCTAGGATTTCTCATAAGCTGTGAGCATCTTCCCTTCCAGTGACTTGTAGGTGTACAACAAAATGCTGTGCACCATCACAGCAAGAGTCACATGAAATGCTTGACAATATAACTGGAGTTAGTAAGTGCAAACATCCACTTATGTTGAGTCTAGCTGGGAATTATAGCTTTAAAGCGTTGCAGCCCATTCAGACACCTGAAAGGACAAGACATTGAAAAAGCTTTACTAGTTTATTTCTTGTTTGCATTACCCTGTGAGATCTTAGGCTCAGTGTGCCAGAGCTACATCGACAATGAAAACAGTAAAGTGCAGAAAATGGTCCAAAAGGGAAATCAAGGTAGTTTCATAACTAATAGCAGATAATCTGATGTGATTTAGAAGTTGACCCTGCTTTGAGTCCAGATACCTCCGTCTAAATTTTTTTAGGAAAAATGGTAAATGATTCAAAGGATCTTCTATAACCACATAGCCACAATTACATCAGATGACATAAGACATATACTGTAGCCAGCAGTTCTAAAAAAGTGACACAAAAAGTGTCTGTCACAGTTGCCCAATGAAAATTTGGTAAAATCATCAGGTTTCCGTTTATTTCAGGACATGGATATTTTCCTAGGTGTCCCTCAAAGACATGATATATTTTCAAGATCATTGCATGGAAAAGGACTACTGGTCCCAGCCTTAGTGGTGAGAACTCCGTCCCATACTCTGAATCATTAATAAGGACATTGGATGGTCTCCCACCATTGGTCCCTGAGGAATTCTTCAGGTAGATTTTATCTTACTGATCACAACACCAGGAGTTCCAGACAATTTTCTACCAACCTTATCATCCACTAATCCAGCCCTTATGCCCCCAGTTATGATAACAGGATACTGTGGGTGAGTGTCAAAGGCCTAGCTAAACAACTTATGCTGCTGTTCCTCATCTGCTGAAACATCCGTCCCATGCCAGAGGCAGATCAGGTTGGTTGCGCATGGCTTTGGGACTTCCATACTTGCTCCTCTCCAAAACCTTCTTGCCTTTCATTGCTTGGGAATAGTTGAGGATCTGCTCTATAATCTTCACATGGGAGTTAAAAACCAGCTGTGTATATACTAAAACCTTATTAAAAGAATTTGGAGTAACTAGAGGGATGGCAAAAAAATAAACAAAGTTCTCATTTTTCTATATACAAAGATTAAAAACCTATCAGCCCTACCCATCAGTGTCTGCCTCTGAGACTGGATTCTGCATTAAGTGATCTTAAACTGCTTCTTCTTGGAATATATAATTCATGTATGTCTATGAACTCCTCAGAGTGAATAAATCGTTGTTCACCAAATGAGCAAACTTTCCTCTGCCAAACTACTGCCAGAGTGATTCAGAGTCAAACCTAATTTATTTGCACTTACATTTGAAATAAACAACATGCATCTCATCAAATTATGTGTAGTCTCTAAAAGTTAGGACGTGCACCTTACTCCAGATCTCCCAGCTGATAAATGATGCTGTTTCAGACACTGCCCTTCCTAGCCACATGTTTCTATAGGTTGTAGTTCTGGCTACTAAAGGAAAATGCCAGTGGTGGACAAGTCTTCAGCTGGGTTATTGTAAAGAATGACAGCCCCTTGCTGGTTAGCTCTCTGCAAGAAAGCAGCTCTGTATATTTGATGAAAAAGCAGTAGCTATTCTATACTAAATGCTGAATTAACAAGCCATAACTAGCCTTATTAGCACCATTACTGCAAAAAAAAAAAAAATCCCTAAGAAGCTGTAGAGAGACTAAGCAAAGGGACTTATGCTAGAAACATATATGAGGATATGTGCTAGGTCTGGCTGGGATGCAGTGAACATTCTTCACAGTAGCTCATACATCGCCATGTTTGGGACTTTTTACTAAAACAGTGTTGGTAACACAAAGATGTTTTAGTTACTGCTGAGCAGTGCTTACACTTAAAAGTACTTTACACTTTGCTTCTGCAAGCAGCTTGGTTTCAACTATTAAACTATTAACACTCACCTAGTCCCTCAACCCACAGGTTTTTGGCTTTTGTTCTTCAGATTCTCTCCCCATCTCTGCCAGTGAGTGAGAAGCTAAGTGGGGGCTCAGCTATCAGCCAGGATCAACATACAGTAGTCTATAAGGATATGTATGTTAACCTAGGATCAAAAATACCTGGTTGTGTGCTCTACTGGTTCTTTAAAGCACCCCCAGGATAAGATGAGGATTCATGTCCCTGCAGTACAGCCTGCCTAGGTCAACATAATGCAAAATAGTGCAAAAATCAACACACACTTACTCTGCTGATTGGTGTGCCTTGAACAAATTAGTGACATAGAAAGTATCAGCCAGAGAAGTGATGCCAGGGGCCCTCAGGAAACCTCACCTTTCCAGGAATGTTTCCTCAGCAGAGTCCCCTAGGAAAGTTGCAGATACACTGCTAAGCAGCTGAATCCCTCTTGAGCACAGCTGTGCTACCAGGCTCAACAGGAGACCACTAGCTGCCTTGCAATCCCTCTGTTGAGCAAATATTGGTGTTGTCATTTCAGACCTACTCCATGCCCAGCTGTGAGCCCGTTGCCACTCACAGATGGGTCTTTAACCCCAACAGCAGGATCCTTAACAAGATGCTCTTCTGGGCTGTGAAGCACAGCTGAGAGTACAGGCTTGGAGTGTTGGTGGAAGGTGAGAAGTGACTGACTCACAAACTGGTACCCTGCAGCTGTGTAAGCAACCTGGCCAAACCAGGCTGCTCTGAATGTTGTATTTTCATCACAGACAGAAAAAGACAGAAATCTTTTTACCACCTGTTTTGCAGAGAAAATGCTGTCAGACACTGAGAGATACTCCAGGCGTCTCCTGGGCTCTGCTGCCTTGCTTCACTCCTCTCTCCTTGCCTGCATTGCCTTTCAGCCCTCTGCCCAATTCCAGCTATGCATCCAGTATCTTAACAGATGGGACAGTTTTTTCCACTTTGGTTTCGTCAGAAGCTTCCTGAAAAAACTGCCATAGGAAATCTGCACGGCCTTTATATTCAACAAATTATCCCACAGGACATTTTGATGGAAAAAAATATTCCAACAAAGAAAGCGGTCCAATGTACAGCATCCTGAATGCCTTAATGATGTATATTCATCACCATTTCTTGTTTCCTTTTTTTTCCAGAACTGTCTGTGCTGATGAGCAACTTATCTGGGAGGTTATTTCTATGAAGGGTTCTGCTTCTACCACTTCAGCAGGGCAGGTCTGGGTCTGGCAGAAAGAGATGGTCCTGGGAAGGAGTTCAGAGGGGCTCTCAATGCACACAGGAGTGGAGAGTGAGAGACGCCCTGTCTACAACAGCTTCTGCCCACTCTGCTGCTTGGGTACAGTTTCAGAGGACTGACGTCATAGGGCTTTTGAAAGGGGACATATTTCAGTGACATTTTGCTTGCCTAAGCTCATGCTGGCCTGGAGACCTTCTAGATCACTGGTATATGTTTTATATCCCTTAACACACCACTTCCAAATTAGGCCAAGACTATAGTCATTCTGTACTGATAGTGTACGTAGTCCTTCATCCCAAGAGCTGAGTGCTTTATACATCCAGATAACAAATTTCCAAAACATTCTTAAAGATATTTATTCTATTAAAGTGCAAATGACAGTGGAAACTTCCACAGTATTATATATATCTATCAGTTCAGGCAAATCTCAAGAATAAAATGGAAATGTCCCTATATATGGCCTTTGGAACCCCAGTGATCAATGTTCTCACATGTGTCAGATCATGGCATGTGAATTTAGTTGAGGAACAGGAATAAAATCAGTCATTAACTACTACCACACATTTTTTATAAGAATTTCTGTTTATGCAAGTTTGTTACTAGCATTTAGCTGCTATAGCAACAGGCACTTTATAAATGAGCAAAGTCGCAAAAACAACATTCCCAGTTTTATTTGAGCTTCACTGAAGTAAAGACCATTCCTGCACTCTAGTGCTGGAGATCTTTTTTTCTAGGTGGAGCTGTGGAGAGCTTTAATTCACAGTTTATTTATCTTTGCATGATTTGTTTAAATGATGATATTTTTGAACTATATTTTATTAAATGGCAGAGTACTTGCTCCTTCCCTTTGGCAGAGAATGTGCTTTCATGATGGATTTGAATTACTTCATCATATTTCCACACTTAAATATAAGCAAGTGATGGGCCAGAATCATGGCATATATGTGCTCTAAATTGTCTATATTTGGATCTGCACTTTCAGTGGACAGGATGAGTAATAACAAGCATAAGATGAGGGAGTGGGAGACTTCAGTGGGACCATAGGAAAAAATTCTATTGATGTGTGTACAGAGCATTGGACTTGGTTGCCTAGAGCAGCTGTAAAGTTTCCAATACAACCTTTTTTGTGAAGAAGAGGTTAAACAGCAGTTTTTTGGGGGAATATCTTAGATTGTAGAGCTGATCCTTTCCTGGAGCAGGGGATTGACTTAGAGGCTTTCTGAAGTTGCAGCTGAGTTTGTAAACTAATTAGTGTTGGAGAAATGTACTAAGAACCTCAACATTTAAAAGATTGTTCACACTGTTTATTTGACATCACCCATGCTAGAACAGTTCATTCTGGTGTCCAGAGTACGCTCCTAGTTAACACTTCTGCATAATATGGGATACATACGCATATACATACACACACACACACACACATATATATATATATATGCCTGCCTCTGTGCAGTGTAGATGAGGTCACACTTGGGACAGAAGGGAGTTATCTGAAGGTGTTTTGTGCCACTGGCTGTCATGACTGGGGAACAGACTCCTCGTCTGCCTTATTAGCATAGTCTTGAATGTTTTATTAGTACAGGTACTGCCAGAGGTTTTGTTCCAACTCTACTTTCCCCAGCACTGCAATCAAGCATTTAAAAGAAAGGAGAAATTTCCAAAATGTTGGTATTCAGCTCTAAGCAATGTTCAAAGTCTGTTTTGGTTCAGGCCCTATTGTTTGTCTCTCCTCTGAACTTATCTTCACAGCACTGATTTCACTGATATATCACTGCTATATCACTGCTGTGATATATTATGTGATTCAGTGGGGATTATCCTGGTTTACATTCACCAGGACTCAGAAGACAGCTTTGTTAATGGGAAAACCTGGCATGTTGGTTTTTTTTAAGTACATTGGGTGAGGTAGCAAGAGAAAAGGATGTGGATGATGTAGAAAGAGCTAGGGATGTGCAGTTTTATGATCTAGCTTGGAAACAAAAAATTCCAGAATCATGCAACTGACAGTGACGTACATAAGCAGTAGTATATTTTCGGAAGCTTGAAAGAAGGTCGTTAGCTTTGCAAGAAAGGTGGATGTTTTCCAGTCTCTCTCTGTTTAGTTTATGCGGTCAGTTTTTAAAATTTGTGCCTCTCAGAGAACTTGCACAGTGCAATTTCTCGCCCAATACAAATCCTTCTTCTGTTCATTTCATGAAGAATCAACCTGCAGTGTTCCTGTGAATAGGACCCCTGGGTTAATGAGGACCTTGGGTTGATTAGGACCCCAGAAAGACTTTGCTTATCTAAGAGGTGATTCTGAGCCCCATGTTATCTGTGGCCCAAATGTATTCAGATGTTACCTAGAGTAGAGGTGTCCATGATTGGTAACTAAGAGCATGGACAGGAGCTCCACATTGCACATCTAGACTAACTGTTCCTACTGGTTTCATGGGGGAAGAAAGGCTTGCTGAGGCAAGTATGATGCAGCTGTTTAATCTGCTGTCCATGATATAGAAGTTGTTGATAAAGTCTGTCAGATTTCCTCCACAGTAACCCTCTTTCCCAAGAATGGAACTTCTTGAGCTTGAAGGTTTTGGAACAGATCCATGATAGGATTTTACCTGTCTTGTGAGAGAGAAGCTGTCTGTGGCCTAGAATTAAGAAAACTCCTAAGAACTTGATGCTTTTTCTTGCATAACCTGTACATTTTTATCTTTTGATTTTGAAGGCCAACCTGGGAAAGAGCCATGAGGTCATGGCTCCCAAGATGGGGACTTGCTGAGGTAACCTTTAGGGGATTTCCTTAGTACTGTGAAATGACAAAGAGGCTAAGAAGCTCTACTAGCATTAAATTTCATGTGATTATAAATAATTCCAGGGTAATGGACATTTTAATATAGATCCATGAGCCAGCCCAGAAGAGAAACTGAAAGACAGTGTTACGAAGTTCTTCCACAAGGGACATTAGGAAAGGAGTAGCAACATACTTGTTAGCACTCCAAAGGCATGCTGGAGCTTACATCTCCTGAAAAACACTTAAGCAAGAGGAGAAAGCTTGAAAGGAAACAGGACGTTGAAGGAGATTCTGTCATGCATTTGACGTGGATGACTGGTCTGTACTTGAAAGATTCTGTAATCCTCTGAGAATGCTGACAGTACTGGGCAGACAGGCATTTCCTACAGAAAGCCTTGCTGCTTTTGTGACCCTAAGGAAGGCCCCCAGAGGGTGATAAGCAATCACAGAATCTACAGACATAAGAAAGATCCCATGCATTTGATAACTGTAAACCTTCCTTGCTCTCAACAGGGTTGTCGTCCCTTGTGGTTTGGGCCACTGGGAATCCCAGGGAGTCCCTGGCAATGGGATCCAGACAAATACTCTCATCATTACAAGGATGGAAAATACAGTCTACTGCATATGCATCCAGCTCATAACTGTACGGAAATGGTAACTATTATCTCTTCTTCGTTCATGAAGGATCTTATTGTGGTTATTCTGAAACCCTCTGCCCTAATTCAGATCAACCCAAGCATTTATAGTAATTTAATGTACTAATCTACAAGTTAACAGATGAGCAAACTGTTCACATAATGGGCTCAATGGGCATCAGCTGTTTCCGCTGGTTTTTATGACAGGAACTGTTGTAACTGTTTAAAAATGAAAGTATCCCTCTCCTTAACAGGTTCTGGTACCCAATGAGCAGGCTGTGCAATCTTTCACCATGTAGGTCTTATCAGACAGGACAAGATGCAAGATACCCAGGAGCTTGTGAGATTTCTCTTGCACCTTCTCCTGAGGTATGTCCAGTTTCTGACACGCACATGATAAAGGAATAATACCATCAGCAAGAACAAAGATGATGCAGAGGAGACAAACTGTTCTTCCCACCCGTGTCTCAACTCATGGAAGATGTGAAGGATGAGCAGGGAGGAAAGATAAATCTGTAAAGGGTACAGAGATTTACCTGACTTAGCAAGGACCCTATTGGCTTAATGGTTCTTCTGGTAAGCCATCCTTAGTCCCTTGAGGCACACCTCTTCTAGGGACCAACTCACAAACAAGTCAAGGTGTATTCTCTTTACTGTGTATGCTAATACTCTTGGGTATTAAATGGGTATTAATAGAGGCATTAAATGGTGGAGTTATGGAAGATGGGTACTAAGGAAATGGGGCTCACACATTTGTTGTCTGTCTCAGGCTGTGTCTTAAAAATCAGACCCCAGGCATCAGAGAGACCTGTGCTGTGCCTGTCTTGTGATAGACTCAGACAGACTTGTTTTGGCATGGCTGGGGTCAAGAAAGGTGTCACTGTGGGGGTACTGATCTTCTTACACCCCCTGATCACCAGGGTGCGGCACATTTTGATGACACACTGAAGGGTCTTTCAGCAGCAGAGGGGTTTTGCTGAGGAAGGAGAGCAGAGAGACCGACCAGCCAGAAGAGCAAGGGAGGATTAGGTCCTGCATTTTATGAACTTTAGGCCTTGCATGGAGCATTTACCAGATGACAAAATTAGGTAGGTTTTTTGAAATAGCTTGTGAAATATGGCACAAAAAAAAAAGGGTCTTCTAAAAACATGTTCCTTTCCTAAATCAGAAAAGCATCATTTTATAAGTAGTGCTTCTCACAAATGGCAGATCTTCTACCATGGGATTTTCTTACTCCCTTTTTCTTGAACTCTCTGTCAGGATGAATATAATAGCTTCACTGTTTTACAGCAAAAATACGGAGGTTTGGGTTCTAAAACTGTTAACAACCCACAGATAACTAACATTCATTTATTAACAGTATACAGGCAAGAATTACATTTTTCTTCCAATCCAGGGTTTCATTAAAACATTCTCTGTTTTTGAAGTTCAGAAACAATAATTTGCAAAGAAACCTTTAATCAAAACAAAGGAATTGGATTCAGATTTTTTTTTCGCGTAGGAGAAGAACGGATGGTTTGTGGGAACAACTCATTATTCTGTAACATTATCTCCTTAAGCGAATCTTTCTTTCATATGCATGAAAACTGCTAGTTTGCTAATTCTGGGCACATGAAGACCTGTGTTTACACACAGCACAGGCTTGGTCAAAGCACATTTGCTGGTTCAGTCTTAGTATGCATTATAGTTGGTATTGAGCTGTGGAACAGTGCTGAACATAGCTTGGAACTTCCACTTGCAAAGAAATTGCATTTAATTTCTGATATAACAAATGCATTTGCAAATGAAAATTCTTGCAAATCATGATGGTTTTGGTTTAATTTGGAGAAGTACTGATATTAAGTGTCAGACATGAAAAAGTCTTCTTGGGGCAGCAAGAGCTACTGGCTGAGATTAGCACAGGTAATATCAGCAAAACTGTAACTGACAGGATACTAATTTCATTTTGTGATACCAGAGCATGACACATCTGGGTTCAGTCCTCTTTTAGTAAGCTGAAAACGAATATAGAACAGACTTGCTACCCCTTAAAGCAGTAAAACTGTAGAAGAATTGTTCCATGGGGGTAGTAGAAGGGGGAAAATCCACAAGAGGCATACAGACCCAGAGCAAGCTCAGCTCACTGACATAGGCTATAAATTCTGACAGTGAAGGACTGCACAAGAACCCTTGTGTGCTGTATCAAAGGAGTCAAATGGGAGCTCTCCTTTGACCAGATCTGTGGCTGTGATGTTAAATTTACCTGCAACCTTATAGTTCTTTTGCAGTTGAATATAATTTCATCATCCTTTATATTTTATCTAAAAGCTCTTGGGTTCACTTGTTTAGGAGCAAGAACAAAACAGCCTGCAATAGTCTCTTTGTTGGGAGTGATAAATATTCAGCAGAACATCTCTCAAATGAGATTTGAAAATCAAAATTTTGATTTTGAAAATCAAAAGAGATATAAAGTCTTTTTTAATTAAAACCAAAGAAAAAAAGGGTCTTTAGAATGGCAGACACAGAGAAATTGGGTAAAACTTCCAGATCAACTATTTAAATTCATTCCTTCCTGCTCCCCTAGGATTTCTAATACTTATAAAGAAAATACATGCTGAAAGATAAAAGAGAGAAAATATAGAATAATAAATTTCAATTGTACATAAAAGGAATAAGTGGGAGTATGGGAACATATTTGTAACTGTTTTCTTATTGCTAAGTGGGACAAAATGACTCCAGAAAGGCATGGAATTATTTAAACCACATATTTAAACAACTCATACTTTGTTGATTTTTCAATACACAATTTCCTTACAGAGAAAAATGTCAAGACAGATTGACCCAGGGTATTCATGATAAAAAAGCCCATTGTTTTTATATTATTGATTTGTTTTTGAATAAGTAGCTGAGCATAGGATTCATTTACTTAATTATATACATTTGAGCTGTTAACTTTAGACTCCCTTTATACTCAGTGGACCGAAAGGGCATTTGTAGAGCGCCATTTATTGCACCATTATGTAGACCTCTGAAATGGGTGGATGAATTTTTAATGACAGTTTCTTTCAGGGGCTGTAAAGACAGTTGACCATAACTAGTGCTGATGTTGACTTCCACTGTGCAGAAATCTCAGTTAAGTCAAGATGAACCACTCCGTGGGAGTGCTTCCACTGCCCACACAGTATGCAGTGCCATCAAAGAGGGGACAGGAGATGTCCATGTGATAGTGCAAATAAGATACTGGATCTATTGGAAATCCATCTTCTTCTCCAGCAGCAACTAGATAGAAGACTAGATAGGACACCCTGCAGAGTCTGTAGTATAGTTGTGCTGTATGTAAACGCAGAGACAACTTAATTGAGGCAGTCATTGCTGTTTACTGTCTGCTGGGTATATTGCCAAAATGAAGGGATATGGCAGCTATTTACACAGGCTGGGAACCAGACATCTAATTTAGATGCCTTAATTTCAGCAGATTGGATTTCCCTCTGGAGGTCCTCAAAGGTGCTTACTTTTCCCTGTTAGTTATTGTGTGATTTTTAGCACTTGCTTTTGGAAGGATGTTCCATTACATGCCAAGAAGTGGGCGCAACACATGTACCTAAATGGACAGGATCTTAATTTATGCAGTTAAATACTGTATGTGACCTTGGTATTTCTAAGAAAAGTGATCCTTAAGTCATGTGCCAGATGTGGGTGATGGAATTTTGCAACTGAGTTTTCATTGTATCTTCAGCGTTATTTAGAAGTCGGCAAATGCCAGCTCTCTGTGTGCTGGATACTAAGAATTGCAGTTGTGTTTCAAAACCATGGTGATGCATTGACCCAGAAAGCACAAATTCCCACCCTTCTTTTGGGGCTGTTTGCTTGTTGGGAATGGAAGGGCAGTCCTTCGGGCAAGGTGTTAGTGGGACTTGGTTGTTTCTAGAGGAACAGTACACATCTGAGATCCAGCTGCTCTCACCTTAAGACAGGTGTTTACACAGACAGAAGAACTCATGCCTTGACAGTGACCACAAAGGGAACCATGGGTGACAGTCCCAGATAGAGATGTCTCCCAAAGGCAGACTTGTCCCAAGGAAACAAGTCCTTAAGACTGCTCTGATTTCAGTGGGTTTGGGGGTCTCTTTCTCTGTGCTTCATTAACCAGTTGAAGAAGCAGCACCTCCCTGTTTGACATGGTGCTCTTGGGGCTTAGTGACCTGAGGTATACAAAAACTGGAACAATGAAGTCTCTAAAATACTCAATTTCAATCTACTAGAGTTAAGAAAATTGCACTGTTTTTCCAAATCATCCTCTAGCCCCATCTACCATTTATTAAACATCTCTTCAGCTCACTGCCTTTTTTGTAAACCTGGTTGTCTAACAAAAGATCTGCTGGGAAACACACCAGGTAAATCACTGAATTTAATATAAGTACAAAAGGAAGAGCTGGCTGACATTTAGATAGACTGACCTTTCAATAGACAAGCTGGTGTGTGATTGAAACACTGCCTCATTCAAGGTTTTAAGAGGTTATTTCACATAACAAAAAAATGTAAAAACGAAAAGGTAATTGGAAAGCATAAAGAGAGGGGTCATTTAATCTCACCTGATACCAATCACAATCTCAGTTCTATACCGTTCAGTATTTCTGCATTATTTTACCCAAATTATTTTACCCAAATATACATCGGGGGTGGGGGGGGGCAGAATTTAAAGTTTTGTTATTGACAGGCCATTTAAGATTTTCAGCAAAGACACCAAAACAAGTCAGACAAGTGATAATTTTTTTTGCTTGCTCTGTCATCTTAAATTCTCCCTCTTTGTTGTTTATATAATTTGTCTTATATTTGTCTCTTCTTCAAAGGTCATGTGACAAAACCAGTTTTAGAAACCTTTATAAAGCATTGTTTTGTTCAGCCAGAACCAGCAGCTTTGTTACTAAAGGCTTGCATTATCTTGGTCTTAGAGAACACAGAGCATTTGAAAGGGCTTTTACAGAAAACTATTTGAAAACAGAGGCTATGTCATTTTTTAGAGAAAACATTTAATTTTTGACGACTCTTAACTTTTTAAAGTGAAAAATATCTTGTGTTCCTTTTGTTTTCACTTATAAATAAGTGGATGGATCAGTCAGGTAGGCACTCCCAGCATCCTGCACAAACAGTTCCAATTTTCAGTCCAATTATAATCCCAAAGAAAGCAAAAAAGATACGACCAGGACAAAATGGAGTAGAAAAGACATGCTTTAAATGAATGAGACAAGACTTTTCACTGTTTTTCTTTTCATCCAATCTTTTCCTTATAAAAATAACTTACATTTCTCCAGTTGGCTTCAGGATCACAGTTTTTGAGCTTGGAAATTAGGAGCAGTTCTGAATAAAATTATGCCTACTAAAAACCAGCATTGAATATATTGAAAATTTACATTTTCCCAGCATCAGCCAACTGCTGAAACAATGGGCATTTTAGTAATTCTGAAGTGATTCAGTGAGACATTCAGCTGACAAGGCCAGGAATGCAGTGTAAAACCCTAATTAAATGATACTGTAAGGAACATTTTGTATACGGTAGTTTTTCACAGGCCATTCCACTTCACAAAAACTTTTATGCTTATATCTATACTTCATAATAATATATAATTACTTATTAATTGATCTCATGCACATACCACGCACAAGAACTCCAGTACCTGAACCAAACTGAAGTGACTTGTTTATGTCACCCAAGAAAATAACCCAGCTCTGAACGTCCCACCACATTTCACTTTTGCTTTTCTCTTTTTCTATTCAGAGGTCAACTATCTGCACTTTCAAAAGCCACCCAGTAAAAACATGGTGGCAGATACAATTGCAGTCTTTGCAGAGCACTCATTGGTATAAAAGTTGCCCTGTACATTTCAATTCACACTTCAAAAACTGTCAAGTGTCCAATTTTTTTAATAAACTAAGATGGTTTAGAAAATGACTACAGCTATGTGGATCAGACAAAAATGAATAGCTGTTTGAAGTATGCTTTTTAGATGGAACTCTCTGATCAGCATCACTCTAACTCACTTTGATATAGTTATTGGCTGCTTGGCTATATTTGAGTTTCATGCTGTTTTCCTAGTTGGATTGCAGAGTTTCTTCTCCCTCCCACTGAGGGAGACTCAAACCATGGCATTTGGTTACAGACTTCAAGGCCTGCAATTCAAAGATATTCAGAACCTGCATCTCTCTCTAGCCTGGTGCAGCTCTTTCAGCAGTAAGATAAGACCACAGTTCAGCTTTGGCCCTGAATTCAGATTTCAAAGATAGGGAAGACAATTTGTCCAATTGCTTTACATGCAATTAGTCAGGTGGTCAAAATCACCTTCCTGCTGGGGTCTGTGGCAAATCCAGCCTCCTATTACACTGATGCAAACTAACGCTTCACTGCAAGTAAACATCCTTTCTGTTCATTTGCATCAGCATCACTGAAAAGTGTATTTGGTCCATGTCCACAACAATTTCACAGTATCATAAAGAAGAAAAAAGCCCATTTTTTCATGCCCAGATGATTTTCTCACTTCCTGCATATTATATTATTGTGCATTCAAGCATAATTAATGTTCCTGTCACTTCACCCACTGCCAGCAGAAGCAGAAGTATTTTTATTCCATAATTGCCTGTTTTTCAGTGTCCATGAAAATGATTGTATTGACATTACTGGCTCTCACAGAGAGACAGAAGAGCATGAAAGGGAAAGTGTTCCGGTATATGAATCTGCAAGCACCTGCAATGTCATATTTAATGTGACCAAAATTTTAACGAATGCTGGAGTTTTAAAAGACTGTGTCTGAAGATCTCTCTTCCTCTTGGAGTATCCTGATCAGCTGCATGATCCCCAATTATCCCCTACAGTAGTGGAGATAGCTCTTGGAACTGTGGCTTTGACAGCTGCAACAGCTGCTGATGCATGAAAGCCAAAGAGCTTTTGAATCCAGTGTGCAACAAGACAGTTCTTCCTCCCCATTTCTGCCTTTAAAAGCTGCAGTAGAGCAGGGTTTGAGGATTGAAACTTTAAATGGCATCTGCCAGCGCAACATCAGGAGGGTTTGCAGGGCTGACTGCACTTACACTCCAAGGAGTTGATAAAACTGGTGTCATGAGGGCCTAGGTCGTCATGGGTTTTGAGGAGTCTCTCCCATTTAGATTGATAGGTCATGGATTCTGGCCTAATCGGCATTTTAGCACCCTGGGAAGGTTAGATCAGCAGAAAGCAGAAGCATTTCAAGGTTGTAAAAGTACTTGTAATTGTGCTGTTTGAGTAAACAACATCTGAAAGCACCTAGCAGGACAGTAATTACTTTATCAATTTAGGTGCCAAAACAAAACACTTAAAAGCAGTTTCTGGAAAGACCTGTCCAATTTAAAAAAATTAAAAAGAAAAAGCCAGCAAAAAGGTTTTCAAAGTGAAAAGGAATGCTAAAAGTCAAACAACACAAAATTATTTCTGCCATAAAACTGTACCATATCCTGATACCATAGAGTATTCCAGTCATGTATTCAAAGAGATGAACAAAGGATAACTGGAACAAAAAAAAAAATTAAGCCACAGCTGGTACATTTTGAGTGACTAATCATTCTGTGTCTAGTGAGTACAGGGGAAAATACATGGATATAACCAAGGTCAGAAGCACAAGGCTTCAATAGTAATAATCAAAATGTTTTTCCAAACAAAAAAAATATTTAGATTCACACACAGTTATGAGGTATTTCTTCTTAACAAATAAAATCTTGTGGCAAAAAACACACAGGACAGAGGAGTTTAGAAGGAACCACTTAAAACCTAGATTCTAACATTTTTCTTCTACCACTGGTAGAGTGCCAGCGAAGGCTAAATCTAAATTGTTGCCAGAGAGGAAATGGGAGGCATTAGGGACTGAGTGCCTAATTTCTGCATTCTGGAACACTGCCATGCTGTGATATTGAAAGGTGGGAACTGGCTAATCATCCTCAACTAGGCAGTTAAAATAAAAGGTTATCCAATTTTTGCAGTGGCAACCCAAGCAATATCAGAGATTAGAAGCAGCAACAATTTACCTGCCATATTTATCCCTGAAAATTTTGCATTAACTTTATGGAAATAGAAGCATCATGGAAGTGATTCAAATCATGTTCCTTTTCCTCACCTGGGAAATGGTTCAGATCATTGATCACTGCCCTTGACACACTATGTGAGCTGTAGAAAGATACAGGAAGACACAAAACCTGAGCTAAGCTGTGCAGAGATTCCTTCAGGACATAACATTTCTTCCTCAGCCTTACAGTCACCAGCATATTCTATGCATTTAGGAGAAACACATAAAGGAAATTCAGGCTCAAACAGTTTCAAACAATGAAATATGGAGGTCAGAAATTCTCAGAGGAAATCCAATATCGCAGAGACAAGCATTTAATTCTGGGAAGTTACAAAACTTCCATTTTGCAGCTCACCTTATTTCTTCCTTTCTTGCTTTTTAAAGTCTGAGCTTAGTTTACAGAGGTAACTTGTGTGATAGATTATACAGTCCCTCCTCTATCTGACCTGCCAGTAACTGGAGAAACTATGAAGACAGCAAAGGGACTGAATGGAGGAGGAGGATTCCCAAAGCTGTCGTAGCAATATCATGCATACAAGGAGCACCATACCCAGCCTTCAGTAAGGAGGCACAGACCAAGATGCAGAGGGAAGAGAGCTTGGGAAAGAGAATAAAAACTAAATTAGAGAAGGGATATGGAAAGACAGAGAGAATTAGAGGAAATCTTGAGATGGATGAGAGGAAGCAAAATTAAAAAGGAGAAATTAACACTACCTAATAAGGAAATGGTAGTGAAAGAGAAATCAAATATAAAAGTGATTTCAAAAAATGAGATCATGATGAGAAAATGAAAAACCACCATTACCTACAGAAGGGCGTAATGAAAACTTCCTCTTCAAGCCCTCCTCCTCTCTGAGGTCAGAACAGATACCTGATGTCAGCCATTGGGCGAAGGGGTGGTGGCTGCAGCCCCTTTGCCCCTGGCACCCACAGCCAGGGTTACACTACTCTGCCTCCCTGCCAGCCTGGCACAGCCACACTCTCAGCCAGGCTCAGGGGTGAGCCACAGAGCACCTCAGTCCTGCCCAAATACACCAGTGTGAACCCTTCAAATGACTTCCAGGGACACCAGCTCTCCACTTCTCATGCATTGTCTACCACTTTTTCACATTTTTAACTTAAGAGTGTACTGTGACTGAGATAAAGGAAGATACCTCCTTGTGGATTGAATGCTAAGATCATATCAACCTATGTTTCAGCATTATCAATGGAAATGAGAAAAACTTACCTATAGGAATAAACCTGTCAAAGATTAAGGGGATTAATTTGAGACAAATCATGCCCTTCTATCTGTTACTGACATTGGATTTTTTACTTTCAGATACTCTTCTGTTTAATCTCCTCGAGATATATTAAGCTAAAAAAATATTAAAACACCTAGAGCACGATTTTAGAGAGTGTTTCATCACACTGGAAAAATAGAAACTGCTCTTTATAGGTGGCAAATAATTCACCTCAACCAGCTACATAATGGTGTAAGGGGTGGGTTTGTTTGATTGTTTGCTTGAACTTAAATGGCATTAATTTGTTTCTGACTGTCAAAAGACAGTCAATTAAAAAGAAAAGCAAGGAAAGAAGAGAGAGTAGGTGCTTCAGAAAAAGGTGTTTCAACAGAGAAGAGCATTGCTTTGAGAATGAGAAATATATCCTGATTTCACAGTGCTGCATTGCAGTGGAAGAATAGACTTACTGAGCTATGAGGGTGAGTTTGTATGTCACAATATACTTGTGTCCCTTGGATTCATTTCTACAGATATAAGGCTACAAAGGAGTGTGTGCAAAGGTTAACGAGCTCATTTTAGAGTCTCTTTTTCCCAGCAGTTTCACAGGAGCCCAACCTTAAAAAATCATTCTCAGCTGTTGATGCATCTTAGACACAGCCAGGCTGCAGGAGCTGTGATGACCAGGGAGGGAGCAAAAGTCCTCTGCTCTGCACATCCCTTCCAGAGGGACCACAGCACACTGTCTTCTGCCAGAGGTGCTGTAGAGGGTCTGCCAGGGAGTGCTGGTCCTCCACATCCTGGGAGGATCTGTGCAGCAGGTCGTGCACAAATCTCGTCTTGCACAAATCTTGTCTTGCACAAATCAAGCTCTACACCAAAAGCCAAGACACCACAATGGGCTGCTAACTTAGGGCAAGCAACCACAAAAGCACAGTCCCTGCTCTGGCAGGGCCCCCACACTCTGTGTGGGCATGTTCTACCATTCTGTGAAATACCAACAGACCTTACAGCTGTACAGATCCTCACACATGGGCCCTGTAAACTGGCTACAGTAAGGTTAGAAGCATAGAATCACAGGGAAGGCTGCCCAACTGGTCAACTTCAGCTCAAGGCAGAGAAAAAAAAAAGAAGAGGACACCTAATTTCTGAGGTCAGTTCTTCAAAGCAGGGGCTGTCAGTCCCTGTACATTTTATAGCCCCTTACAGAGAGTGGCCTTCAGGCCAGTAGCCATAGCTTCAAGCTTATGCAACACAAATGCTTATTAATAACTGTATCAGTTTTACATCGCACTCTCTAAAACAGGTTGCACCTCCTCCCACCCCCAGCCCAATCAATCAAAAGCCCTTAAAATAAATCTTCTCATTCATGCTTATAATCAAGTCTCAGAAAAATAAGAGTAGGTATTTGCTATCACACAGAATAGGTTATCATCTCCAAATTATTCTTAGCAGAATGTAAAAAAAAAAAAAAGAAAAATGTTTTTTCTTTGTCTATGCTCCTTTCAGTCTTGGTACTAGTTCTTTCTCTGACCTTGCTTCTAACTCCTTCACTGGTGAATGCAATTTTGAGTTCAATACAGCATATCCTGGGAGTGCCTCTCCTATCACTGTGAGGGATGATTCCCAATGCCACTCACAGACCATGTGTGAGCACAAGGGACAGAGGCTGTCCCAGGCACTCTCTGTAAAGTCAAACCCAGCCACAGGCTGTGGATAACACAGTGGCACATTACTGTACCTACACTGCTGTTTGCATAAGAGATATTTATTGTCTTACAGTTGAAAAGCATCATCTAGAACTTTCATTTCATCCAGGAAGCACAAAAGTGTCTCCAACATAGAGGACAAATTTCAGATAATATTTTGTAACTGAGCAAGTCATTAGTTGGGAAATTGAAAATCACTGACATGCTCTGAGTCACCACTAAATTCCAAACACAGCTTCTATTGCACTGGTGACAGTGACGGCACAGATATAATATCAGTTTGTAAAGTGTGCATTCAAAAAATGCCATAATGTCTTTTCATAGGTAATTGCATCACAGGAAGGAAACACTGCAAGTGAAAAATTAGAAACATTGCAATGAAACTGTAGGTGGATTTGCACATTCCTTGGCAGATGTAACACAAAATCTATAGATGTGGCATGATTATTTTAACATTTCTAAGACCTGTAAATACCAGACAGAAGCATAGTCACTGTATTGAAAGAAGGTTCTGTTAGAAAGTCAGATATTTAAGAGTTCTGTTGTAACCGCTGGACTCTGCCTAGCAGGCTGCTGCTTCCTGAGAGCTCAGTGATGGTTTCCTAGGGCCATGCGATTGATCGCATCCCGGAGCCCATTTCGGACAGCCCCGCGATCTGGCTCCGGCAGCCAGCAGCGTTACAGCGCAGTGGGGATAAAGAAGGCAGAGAAGGGGATCTCATGAGGGTTTGAGATGGCTTTAATCACATCTCGTCCCCACAATGTTCAGAGGTAGAGGGACAGCGTGGTCTGGGTGCGGGGTGGTTTTGTCAGGGGCCCAGGGGCGCTCCCTGGGCGGGGCTGGGGCACAGGAACAAATAGGGAGAAACTGAGGGAGGGCCAAGGCCAGGGAGGGAGCAGGTGAACACATAGAATCACGAGGTTAACAGGCTACCACATCTCACCCTTTTCAATTTAAAATGAAAAGGGAAGAGCTTCATTTTTATGCAATTGAAAAATGGTAAAATAATGCAAAATAATTAAACCAAAATGGATGATGCAGCTGGTTGTTGTCTTTGGAGATCAGTACTGGCTGAGTTCTCACAGCAGTGGCTTTCGTGGCTTCTTCTGCTGGGATGGCATCTTTTTGGTTACTGCTTTCTTCACTTCTCGTCAAGGTGGTGTGGCGAACGGGGAAGGGGGATTGTGTGCAGTTGTGTGCAGCTGCCAATCTTCGGGGCCAGCCGGTTCGCGCCTTCTCCGGACCAGGTCCTCTCCGCAGGTCCAATCCAGGGCTGGGGCTCCCCCCAGGCACAGGCAGAGTTCCTTTGTAAATCACCACAGTTTTCCAGTGGTAACCCACCACACATTTGAATGTAGGCATTATAATTCACAACCACTTGTCTGGAGGTTCACCTGGGGAATAGCCACGGCTAGGAGGAGTTCACACGTCTAAAAGAAAGATCATGTATATTCCAACAGGAAGAATGAAGAGATATAGATTACCTCTGCAAGACATCTTTGATGACTACATGTGACTGAAAGGGTCATGGCATGACTCCCTGGATGCTGAACTGATCAAGTAATGTGACCCACTTTTGTAGATAAACAGAGACATTTGGGAGAAGGGGGAAACAAGAAGCAGAATTTTTTTCAAGAATTATTTTTCTAAGCTTGCAAATTTCATTTTAAAATATAATAATAAATATCTGTCTTTAAAAGGACAGAAGGCGCAAGAGAGAGGGGAAAAAAAGAAAATTGAAAAATGTTTTTTTCACCTAATCATTCACTGGAATATTTTAAGGTTCCTCACCAGCTGATTGGTTAAAATAAGTTTAATACAGGCACAACTTAGAGTCACAATTTTTTTACATATAATACATTCCCCAAGAGTCACTCCATTCATTCCCAGAAGGAGATTTACCTAAAAGAAAACAAAGAATTCTTAGAATTCATGTCAGAGGAATATATAGATATTCCTCCAAATGATCTTCTTTCGCTTTTTTTGCCATAAGAAATGTTGCATTTTTGATCTTTAAGACTTAGAAGTTGCCAGCAATTACAACTCTCCTTGTGTTGTCTGAAAGAGGTGAAACAAAGGGCAGGGATTAACACCTTATAGACTTAATTAAAATGTTTCCAGAACCATACTCAGAGAGATAAGTTCCTCTCAGAAAAAAATAAAATTAATCTTTAATGCTATGACATTTCCATCTTTTTTGAATACACTGTTCAAACCATTAATATTTCCACTGAAACCTTTCCATGAAATAACCATAGTTCACTGCAGTTACACTTGTATATTCTGTGAATACAATACCAATAATAAGGCTCATATAGTTTTATCTTCATAGTTCCATGAAAGATAATAATGATGTCTAATGGTTTCATCACCTTTTCACCAACTAATTATTTCATTTGTACAGCTGGAAAGCACACATAGGAACCAGGCTCACTCACAAAGGAAATGAAAAAGGAAAAGTGGACAGAAAGAAGTAGAAGGAAAATAATTGTTGAAATTCTACGTATTGCTAACACAAACTGTGAGAGTTGTGTATCCCTGTGGAGCAGAAAAACAGACAATTCAGAGAAGCTCCTCAGAAAGGTGGGATGTGGTGTCACAGGTACGGCATAGGCCAAGCTGCTTGCCCCATTAAGGACATAAAATTAGAGAGGATGTGGTGATTTGGCATGAAAAATAGGTGGAGCTGCAAACATGAACCTTCCAGGTATAGGTGACATGTGCCAGCAGCCTGTACTTGTGCTTGGGATTGCCCCAACCCAGATGCAGCACCTTGCACTTGGCCTTGTTGAACTTCATAATGTTTGTACAGGGCCACCTCTGAGGCTGTCCAGGTCCCTCTGGATGGCATCCCTTCCCTCCAGTGTGTGACTGCACCCCACAGCTTGGTGTCATTGGCAGACTTGCTCAGTGTGCCCTCGATCCCACTGTCTGTGTTGCTTACAAGGATGTCAGACAGTGCCGGCCCCAACCCCGAGCCCTGCGGAGCAGCACCACATCAGACACTTGCCTGCCGGAGCACCCATCCCTACTGAGACATTCCTCTCCCACAGACAGCCTTCTCCACAAGTTCTTGGTAGGGCTGCTCCCTTCTCTGACTCGAGTAAGGCTGTTTCCAGTCTCTATTTAAAACTTGACAAAATTTATTTCACTGCCTTCTGCAAGTGCATGTGTGAAGGGAAAAGGTGTATGTACAACCCAGAGTCTCGTTTTCAGGCTCGTCTCTTGATGACTGTTTTCACTTCCCACAGCTGGGAGCTATGGTGAAACTGGAAATACTGAGGGAAAAACCGTGGTTTTGTACTCTGGATCTGCATACCCCAGCCTGGTGCTCTGTGCCTGCCAGGCCTGTACCATTCTCCTGCATTGTGATGAGGTCCTGAGGCAGAGCAACCACACCTCTCCTTCAAATTGGGATTTAACTCCTTTAGCAATGGTCAGGTTTCACTCATGCCCTTTACAGTGCCGCACTGTCTCAGTCTCACTGCATATAAAATGGAAAAAACCCATTTTTCAGCTCACATAGTTGGATTCCTTACTGTTGATGAGGTCTCAAGTAATGTATGCACTCTGTAAATAGTCTGTAAAGCTGCCTAGAAAGATACTCAGATAGGATAGAGGATTGGCATAATCAAGAGAGACACCTGGACTCTCAGTCTGAAAGATATCTGTCCAAAAGAAAAAGTGCACATTAAAGCATTAATTGTGCACCTTAGAAATATTATCTTCTGCATTACACTAGACCTATTTGCACTGCTGCAAGATGCTGTTTCTTTCAGATAAAAGCAGTATAATAAATGTCAGGATCAGTGGTGCTGGGCTGATTGGGGGAGATGCTGTTCTGTAATCTATAGAGCTCCACATTTTCTCTCCATCCAGATTTCTAAAACTATCTTACTTCAGAGAATCTCTATTATATTTTAGAATGAGAGTCCCAGAGGTCACCATTCAGTCAATACAAAATTCCATCAAATCACTTGGGGTAAAACCTTTTGTTGACTTTCCTGACATGTCATTTTATTTAGCAATCTACTTTTTGGATAGAAACAGATTAATAAAGCTTTGCTTAAGCATGTTTTCTAGAAGTGCCGGGGTTTTTTGAAGGGATGGTATGCCTTCTTTTTTTAAAAATCAGCTTTTATACTGTACAGCTCTTTGCAGCTGCAGTAGAGCCTGAAACCAGTAAATAAACCAGACCTCCATAACCTGTTGTGGTTCCAATGAACACAGAGAGAAGTAATATTTCACACAAATGAAAAATTTGGTCAATAGGTTTAAGATGTGCATATTTTACACAATTGCATTGTGCATTTGAATTGTGTGATTGAAGCAATAAGAAGCCATGGGAACTTGTGAGGAGAATGTCATCTGCCTCCCTGCCACCTAACCATGGTTCCTGGGTTTACCACAAGCTTTAGTATAAGGGAGATAAGGCTTCCTTGGGCACTTCTGCTGATACTTGGCAAAACCCTGGGCGGCCCTGCATCACCCTGGACCCCCAGCTCCCCTTCCCTTAGGAGCAGCCCGCCTTTACTGCTCCAAGACAGCCAGAGTAAGGCAAGAGAAAACTTTCACCTCCAGGAATCAGTTTATCACACCTATTTGCTGGATGCTACTCCACCATTTTTTTCAGTTTCCCCTAGACCTTCATTTGAAATCCATTAATCCAGAGGTCTCAAAGGCATTAACTCCTTGCAGTCTTTCTCCTTTAGAGCTCCAGAGATTTTCCTTCAAATATAGTTGAGGCAAGTACAGGTGAATTCTCTCTCTGAACCTTGCAATCCCAGACATAAGACTGAGCCAATTGAAATATAAATTTAAAAAGAGAGAAAATAGATCAAACTAAACCAAAATGATGGTCTGCCACACCCTGAGAGGTGTCGGTCCTAGGTGCTTTTGCCTCAGGTTCACCTGCAGCTCTGTAGCAAACACGTTTTAGTTTCTACAGCTTTCTGCAAAACAGAGCCATGTCTGCTTGTTTATTCCCCAGGAGTCCTCTGGGGGTTTTAAAGGACTTTGTCACCACTAATAAAGCAAGTGATGATAAGCAGCCATAACCCACTTGAAGTGTACTGGATTTTAACATCCAGGCTCTAAAGTATCAAATTAGCAAGTAAATTTTTAAAACAAAAATAATATTTTCAAATAGAATAGCCTTACTCGAGAATTTTTGTCCTCAAGGTCCAAAAATTCTTTTGGGCTTTTGTATCTTTTAAAACACCTCCGATCCTATATTCTTGTGCAGACATGTCTTGATTTATTCCTTTTCCTGTGCATGCATACCTAGAAATATTTTAAAGTAAGTGATAGAATGGGAGAAACTGACCACAGCATTGTTGTGACCATGTACAAATCTGTAAAATGACAGAGTCAAAAGAAAGTTTATGTTTTATGTATTTTTCACTTGTATTAGACAGAAGTTACTGATATCATTTGTGGGTAAAATAACTTCCAAAGAAACGATCAATTTTCTATATACACTGGTAATTACCTTAGATAATTTTATCAATTTCAGTTCACTCGTTGGTCCACCTCCAATGTTGCTCCTTGCAGAACTATGGTGTTTGCAGGAAAACCTGTGATGGGACAATGCAGGGTTTTGTTCTAGTGTTTGCTAAGGAAATACACAAAAAGGGTGTTTTTAATGGCCACGTTATGCAATAATAAGCTAACACAAGAGGGAATGGAAAGACTTCTGATGCACTTAATTGTTTTTTGGATTATATTAGACAATGGCACTGTATGAGGGACACGAGAAAATTATTAACTGCAGCCACAAAGGCAAGGGAATCAGAGAAAACTGCAGAGTTTTGCACTCCAGTCTGAACAGTCTCTAGGTACTCTGAACTCACCTCAATATGTAAATGCCACTGAATACTTCCAATTTCGCTGCTAAGCACCAGAGACTGGCTCGAGCAGTGAGGGGCCAGTTCCTCAGCTCAGCAGGATGCCCACCCTCCATCTGCTGCCTCAGAGCTTGGGGAAATGAGAGAGGGGACACAGGTTCTACCTGAGCAGCACTGCTGAGCATACATCAGCCTGTCAAAGCCCCCTCACCTTGGCCCTAAAGGGAATGACATTTTGGGAAGAAAGTACAAGTTGTGTGGGAGATCGGCCACCCCAAACAGCACCTGCATCTTGCATTTCTTCAGGGAAAGCTTAGTGCCACGACTGAAGGGTTATTTGCCTTTTTTTTCAGTGCCTGCTTAGTCTCAGAATGACATTTTAAGCCCCAACTGCTGTTTCAGACACTCTCCAGGCAGATTCACCTGACTCAGATCAGAAATATTTACTGATCATGTTATCTCCATACTTAACACAATTAGTGTGAAAGAAGCTCACATCAATTCCTTGTTATTGGCAATGCTGATATGAGATCCCAAATGATGTAGCATCATCTGCCTCAGGTGACCAAGTAGATGTGGAGGGACACACTCTGTCTGGGTTTCCACAAACTCACTCCCCTGGTTACTCAGGAGGTGTTCTCACCACAGGCAGGTGCCCTCAGCCTGTTTAACTGAGGGAGTAAAGACATAATGGTTGAAGACAGATTATCTTCTTATGGGTAGACATGAGCATCCGAGTATGCTTGAGGAGATAAAAATCTAAGGCCATGTAGTTACATACATGTGAATTATATTTCATCATCACCTATCTAAATGCAAAAAGTATATCTTTAGGATAAAATATGTATTTATGTAGCTAACTAAAAAGAAGGCACTAGCAGTGAAACCTTGAAAGAATAAAATTTACCCTTAAAATTTATGTCTTAAGAGAATAAAATTTACCCATTATACAATTTGAATATAACACTCTCATCAAGTTTCTTTCTTCAAAGATTCACTGTGCTATTTCTGAGACAGGGTCTCATATTTCAGTAGAGATGATGTTCAATGTCATTCCTAAATAAAAGCATTACCATACGCTGTGGGAAACCCTTCTTATGAAAGCTTTGCAACACTGTCCCCATTCAAGGAACTGATCACATTGAAATCTTGGTCTTCAGCTTATATGTTTCCAGTCTTTGGGCTGGACCACTGCCCTTTGCATTTTGGAACAGCTTTTCCTTGCTGTCTGATGAAGTGTGACAGCTTCCAAAGTTGTATCTTATATGTGCTTTAAAACTACTAAATTAGGGTTAGCCAAAACTGGTAGAAGTTTCTGACTTCAGAAGTTGGAGACATTTGGAGAGTATTTGCAAGCTGGACATGGTGGCAGCTAGTGTAGTTAAAATCTTAATGCAGAATGTTTAAAAAAAGAATATTTTCAACTTCGTGAGGTAGTGAGTAAAAAATTATTTTAATAATATAATAAATTGTATAATCTTTGCATGAAACGTGTGAATGTTAAACCATATAAGACAAAATTTATAATGGCTCATTATGTAATATTTATTGGTGTGAGTCAGCTAATTAATCCCAAGTTGTTTTATCTTTGTTGAACTAACTTCAGTCTTTCTTTGAAAAAATCCATTACAGTGGTATCTCACTTCTTAAGTAAATCTTACTGATCTCCTTATGCTGAGCATAAGGAGATCAGTAATGTTTGCCAGGCTCTAGGATTTATTGAACTTTAAAGAAAGTTAATTTGTCTTCGTTTTGTCTGCCTGGAGAAAAACTGCATTCTTAATGCAGCTCAGCAATGGTCATGAAGAGGAATATACAGGACAATGGACATTTGTTTTGATTCTAGTAATGCACTGGTAAATGATAAGTTAATTCAACCCTTGATATGCTTACTTTTCAAAAAATTAAAAATGTAGTTAATACAAGAGAAGCAATTTTGTGCTTTATTTGTCCATTATGTTATAACTTCATAAAGGGAAAGCTTGTGTGTTTAGCCCCTGTAGTCACTCTTTTGTCTATGAAGTGAAAATAACCAAAATATCATGGGACAGGCAAAATGTTGAGTTGGTAGTTCAGTTCTTCTCTTATATTTCTGACATTAGCCACATTTGAGAGTATAACAATTACTGAAAGACTGCTGCCTTCTGAAACTGGAGTCAAATGTATTCACATTAAATATTAATTTCAGTATTTCCTTACACACTCATTTGAGAATGAACACATACTGAAGATACAAAACCCCTACTGTTTGGGAAGGTAATGCCATTTCCCTTCTGGGCAAAGTGGATGCCATATTTATAAATAAACATTGAGAAACCAAGATGCCTGTCCATCTGGGGAAAAGAAAAGCCAATAAATATTTAAAGGAAATTTCTGTTTTTAGATTCTACACGTGTTTTATCCAGGGAGTGTGCTTGAAAGAAAAGATAGTCCTGCATGCAGGGAGAATGTGAATGAGTGGTAGAAGAAGCACCTAAGAAGTTCCCAGCCCCAAAGCCCTCCAGACCAACTCCATCACATATTCATAAGGTCAGGGATGTCAGAGCATGGGAAAGGTTTTCTGGTGATGCAGAGCTGCTCAGAATGGTACAAACAAGGAGAGATAAGTGTCACTAGGAAGGACCTTAGGAAAATGATTGCTAAGGCCGTAAGATACCAGATGAAGTGTGATAGAGATGAATGTAAAAAGATACACAAGATGGCAAATGATTCACACATAAAATGCTGCTTCTGAACAGACCAGAACCCCTCAGGACTAAGGCCTTGGAAAATAGCACCTGTTTCTTTATCAGCTCAGTGTTTGGTAGAAGCCAAAAAAACAAAGGAAATGAATGTATGAGGTAAACATCTATCTCAAGGGGAAAACAGGGAATTCCTTAAGAGAGATCCCTGTTACTGAACAGACAAACCAGGGCAGGCAGAGGAAATCTGTTGGTCTGAAATTGGTGGATATAGGCTAAGTCAGCAGGAAGAAATACCACACAGATTTCTCCTGCTTTTACAATTCCATGGGTATGTACTTATGGACACTTTCAGGCTAGGTGGACATTTGCTCCAAACCAGTAGGACTTGTTCATGATTTTATGGGAACAGGAGGGCTGCCTTAAATTCCAGCTCATTCACAGAGACGAAGTTCTTTGCCTGCTCACTTAACCTTGAATAAATTTTCCAAGACATCTGAGTGAATGTAAATTTTGTGACCTTTCATAAGGAGACTTATGCACCTATGAAAATTATTCCCACTGGTTTTCAGTGAACTTTGCAGAAGGCAGGAACATTGTGAGCTTTTAAAAACAGGAGTCCTTGTCCTTTTATTCAGCTTGAGAGGCAGCCAACACACCTGTGGATGCCAGAAAGCAATTACAACAGTAATTATTTGCATTTTAGCACCAAAATTATTAGCCTTAGTGTGGAAATTCAATCTAGTTGAAAGTTGGCTTCTGTTCACACCAAGGCTGAATTGTTCTGTCTTTCCTTGAGCCCTAGCCCTACCCAACCACCAGTGTGGTTTGGAAAGGTTACTCAGCAGGGTACAGAGCAGTTTTATTCAAATGCATGTAATGAGAGGGTGTGAGAGAAACGGTTGAGTCAGACACAGCTTGCCATTTGTCACTGCCTATGTAGGATTAAGCAAGTGACCTTATGATGAAAGCTCAGTATTAGAGGAATATTTATGAAAGCTGTTTGGTACTACAAGAACAAAATGAGCATTTAACTGTTGTGGTATAAAGACCTACCTGTCCCTCTTTGCTCAACTGTGCACTCACACATGATTAGTCCCATTTCAGATGTCAACCCCTGCCTAAATTGTACTGTGGGTGTACCTACATGGATGGACTTCAGAGCCATGTTGCAGCTTCTTCCCAGCCCTGCTTCTGGCCTAGTGTCCTTCTGCTTCTGGCTGGAGCGCTTGGATGGATCCTGGTCCTGGTCCCTTGCTTGCCAAGTCAAGGGCTATCAGACCCCCATTATCTGCTCCTGTGGGACTGGGACTATAGGTGAGGGCAGAGTTGGCACTGACTCATGCCCGGCTCCTGGCTTGGCTGTCTCCCTGGGGCAGCTGGCCCTTGTTGTCCCCAAGGCGAGACCACTCTGTGAGTACAGTAAGTGGTAATGGGTAATGCAGGCATTCTCACAAGTCTACTTGAGTGTTGTTTGGGTGGATGTTGCAGTTGAATGAGTCTTTGATAGGATAATTATTATTGTCATGGCCTTCTGTGATAGTTCCCATGCTAGAATGGTCCTAAATGAAAAAAGAACTGTATCCAGTAATTCCCTTTTACATTCAAAGTGGTTGCTATATAACACATCAGCAAGAGAGATGTTCTTCTACCTCAAAAACTGAAGAGTGTGATGAATTTCATGTTCTTTTCTAGTAGCTTACAATAGCCACCTTCAGTGCTAAAAGTGCTCATTATTCTCATAGTTTTACCTTTTACTTCCAACTTTAAGGCAGTAGATTTCTGCATAATCTGCAAAAAGGTAGGTAGGGTTACTGCAACTTAAAGCTTCTTATATTTACATATGATTGATCTGACTGTGCATAATTTGATATAATTTCTCATTCTTTCTCACAATTGACACAGCTTCCATTTATTAAAATCTGTAAATACAGAATGGGAAACACAGATTATCTCAATTTTATTTCTCCTCTGGTGTCACTTTGCTGTTTCCAGTCCTCTCAGGTTCTCAGTTTCCCACTTGCTGGAGAGGATGAAAGTTAGAAAGTTTCACAGATATGTAGGCTTGGCAGAAAGATCTCTGAATGTAGAAACTGAGGATGAGATAGTGTAGTGGTTTGGTCCAAAATACTCATTACTGTTTACCTTCTGTGAGATAAGAATTAGGAGAAACACAAAGCAGGCACCAAACTTGAAAGAATATAAAGAAGTTTATTAACAGACCTAAAAGAAGAAAAAAAAATCATACCACACCTTCAGAACACTTCTCCTCCCCCCACCTTTCTCCCTTCTCCCACTGACAATGTAAAAAGACAGCCCTTGAGATGTTCCGTCTGTTTATCACTTCCATAACAACCTTGTTCAGTCCATTTAGGAAGAGGAGTCTCTCTTGTCCATGCTAGGAAAACATTATCACAACGAGACAGCCGCCCGGGTTGGTTCTCTGCTCGCATGTGAGTCCCTTCCCATGACTTGCAGCTTTTCCCACAACTGCTTTCGAGGGTCCACTCTTGAAG
>NW_008240221.1:5360138-5399527 GCF_000691975.1 Corvus brachyrhynchos
TCTGGATACCACTCCCTGAAATGCTGTAACTTCGCCTATGCAATAAACAGCTTTCAAGAGAGCTGCCTGAAGTCCAGACATCCTTTGTGAAACTTTCTCCTATACCCACCATCTTCTTAAATTTACTGTGCTTCAGTATTCATCTTTCTATGTAAGAATCTGTTCCGGTTTGGCCAAATTTAGAAATATATCCTGAGAGAAAGCAGGTTACAACCATCCCTCCCCCACCAGGTTCAGGAAAAAATAAATTTTCCTCGAAGAAAAGTGAAAGAGATAAAAACTATTTATTTAACAAACACATGGGAAAAGAATAATAATGCTAAATAATAAAACCTCCTGCTCTGCTGAGAGAAACCTGGGGGAAAAGTTAGAGTCCTTCTGCAGATCTCCCTCTCCCTCCTTGGAGCTGGGACGGGGTGGTGGGCCCACCTCCAGGGCCAAGGCCTCGGTGGAAAGTCCTCCCAATGTATTCTGATGTTGAAACAGTCCAGCAGAGAGAAAAGGAAAAGAAATGAAGTCCCAGGAAAACAAAAGTTCAACTCTCCAGAGGAAAAGGAGCTGAGGGAAAAAAAACTGCCAAAAGCTGGCTGGAAAGAAAAGCAAGCTGGATACTTCCCTCCCCTCTCGCTCTCCTGCCGCAGTTGGAAAAAAGTCTCTATCTCTGTGTGACCTTGAACAAGCTGCAAACTGCTTTGAAAAAGTTTTGCTCAGTTTTTCCTCCCCCCTCTCAGGCTCAGTTTAAAAGCATAGAAAGGCATATATACTAATTTCTGGGCATAGTGCAGCAATAGGGAATACAACATCAAGTCACCCCAAGACATGGGGACTACTTAGAGTTAAAGGAATTTAAAAGGTCAAAGATGTCTGAGAAATCCTGCAGGGAATCTACAGTTTCCAGTATCTTCCATGAAGGATTTCAAAGCAATTTTCCATTGGAAATGGTGCTTCTATTTCCTTCAGTCTATATTCTTCCATTCACCAAATATTAAAGCTGGTTTAAAAGTTCTTTTCTTCTGAGTTCTTCAAGTGAAGATGACAAAGGAACTCAACCAGAGAGTTTGATGCCTTTATTCTGCTGTGTTGCTTGGTCTAATAAGATGTTAAAAGTAGACATTACCTGTACCTACAGGCATCACTACCCTGCAACCTTTGGCCATTACAATGATAATCCTATTGTCACTCAGCATTAACTGAGATATTCTGTTTGAACTTTCAAGCTGCCACATCTGACAGCCAAAAACACACAGGGCATTTGTGAAAAGTTACATGTAAGTTGTAAAGGGAATCTATAAGAAACCGCAAATTATTCTATTCCGAACAGCTAGGGCACAATATTTTAGAGCACCACTACCACCACCACTATCTACCATGAAAAAATAAACTCTCAGAAAGTACTAAATGAGTAAGAAATCTGGTCTGATTTTGCATCTGGTCTTGCTTCCAGCAGGGGCCTGGACTAGAGACATCCTAGGGTCCTTTCCAACCTGAATGATCCTATGATGAATCTCTCCTAAATCTGAAAGAAAGCCTTGTGCAAGGCAGATCCTTAATGGAGCTTTACTTTTGGAGGCAACAATTTCATCTGAAAATCCAAATCTTGTGTGAAACATTTTTTCACTGTTGTACTCAGGTCATTCATTTACTTATTTTCACATTCTTGAAGCAATCCAGATGGCAATTGTACAGAACGCAAAGGAAAAGCAGAAAGAAAAGAGAAAGAAAGGAATATTAAAAGAAGCTAAATAGTATTTTTATCACTCAATAACACCTAAAGGCTCCTTACTGCCCAAATGACCCAGTATTTTTGACATCTGGGGAATTCTTTAGTATCTTTATGCTTTTAACTAAGAGACAAAGATGCTATGAGTCAGGCAAATGCACTTGTATTGCTTCAGAGGTGAACCTCATGTGTTCTTAGAAAGAAAAGGCCAATGGGCTTTTTGAACTGTGGATCACTGACTGCTTTCACCTTTCTGTGACTGAGCCTTGTCTGAATCCTTCAAGTCAGTCTCTACTGGAATCTTCCCTAGAAAGTGGTTATCCTAGGCTACCTATTTCAAGGTTTCTTGTCTCTTCCTTTGGATATAAAGGGAAGAACTGGAGAGGGAGAGAGTAACTTAGAAAGTGGCCTAAGTGTCAAATTTCAAATTGCTGCTATATCACATGCTATCTCTGAGAAGAGGATGTAATAAGCTAGAAAATATGAGTTTGGCAAGATCCATGTATAATGAATGTTTTATACAGTGAACACTGCTTTCAGTGCATAATTTAGATAGTTTGAAAGAAGTCTTGCATCTGTTGTGATATCTCCACCTCCAGAAAAACCCAGAATACTTCATTCATAGCACCCAATGGGCTCCTGCCTGGGCTCATTAAGGCTTTAAAAAAGAAGATGAGAAAACTCCAGTGCAAAGAACAAAGGAGAAATGAAGAAATCTGATTCAGAGGCTTGCAGGCACAGACAAGTGTAGAAGATGACAAGTTGAAAGCAACTCTCCTGTCTCACTTCATAACACTGATTTCCACTGGAGGAACTCCAGAAGAGAGCTTAGCAAGGCAGGTAGTTCCAGCTAAACAAAAGCACAGCCAGGTAACTTTAAAACTCACCAGGGAATCAAGCCCAAAAAGAGTGAAGCCTTTTTGTTGTTCCCAACCATGGGAAATACTAAAAACAAAACAAAACAAAACAAACAAAAAAATGAACCAAAACCAAAAACCCACCCCAAACTATATTTTGTTATTTTTCTTTAGTGATTTTGTTTAGTAATTGGGAATGTAAACCTTTCTGCTAACACAATACGATTTCTTTTATCTGTTTAAGACAGTTGATTCTTCTTAGGGGAATTTGATAATTTGACAGACCAGCCTGTTATGTGTTTGGCAGAAACATCCTCTGATTATCTGTGATTCTCCTCAAAATTCAGGAGAAGAGTGTATTTTTCATCAATGAGCAAGGATTGCTTAGAGGCTGGTAACATTGCTAGCCTACCAGCACAGAGAGAAATACATTGGTGGGTTAATATATCTAAAACGTGGCAATGATTCAACTGACAGGGTAATCCCATATTGTGCAAGATGAACCTGCTGCGCAGGATGAAAACAGGAATTCCTTTTCTTTAGAGAAGAGAAAGGAACCATACATACAGATGGCACAAGGATGAACAGTTGCAGCAGCCCTGGGAAAGTGATGTTACGTCTTGAAAAAATGTATAAATACCAGTTTGCAGATTTTCAAGTTTTATTACATTTTTAAGCAGGAGAATAAATATTGAAACACGTTTTTTTTTTTTAAGCCACAGAAAGCTACTATTTTCCTTCCTCCTCTCCCCTAACTCTATAAAAACCCTATTCATGAAGTCTCCTAATATCTCTGTGAGGTCTCAAGTCCAGAATGATGAAAAATACTTCAAAGATGCAATGGGGCCACTGCTGCCTCCCAAGTAGTAGCAAAGAAGTGCTGCAAATTCCTGGCAATTCTGTCAGTTAATCAAAGACAGAGGTCATTTTGGAGTGGAGTGTAAAACCTTGAGAAGAATTTGGCTGAAATGTGCCCAACTCAGACAACCATTTGTTGTGTTCTCAGATCATCAATGTATGGATTCTTGAGTACTTTGCTTCTCTTTCCTTGCCATTCAAATCTCATCCTCATCAGTTCCCAGACAAGGTATGGCATTAACAATGTTAACCACAAAATACTTAGGTCTGATCCTGGAATTCAAGAAAAATGGAGGAAGTAACAGCAGTGTCTTCAAGCAATAGTGACATGGAGACAATAATTTTAAAAGCCTTAATCTCAGATGAGGCAATCAGGCAATACCAGCTCTCCTGCAGATCTTTTCTCTATTCTTAAGGGAAAAAAAAATTCAGCAGCCATTTACTCTGGATGTTGTGATACTGTACTGGCCAAGCTCAGTTCCGGCAGCCCACATTTCAGAAACCTGAGAGTAGAAACACTGACTCATGAATCCTGTAGCTAAACTGGTGTTATATGAATATGACTGCATGGGGATGCAAGCTGAGCTCTGTGTTTTTACCAAGGCATAAGAAAGTTTTGTACACTTGTTTGATATTTTCATATATTTAGTATGTTTCTTTGGACTGATTCCATGGCATTTTTTTTCTAAAATATCTGTCTATAACAGTAGAAGAAAGGATTCATAGTTTATACAACCCTGACTGGAGCACCATCTTTAAACTTCAAAAGTAAATGTATCTGACTGTAAGCTGGAAGAATTAAACAATGTTAGTTTTATCCTTCTGAAATAAAACTCATCTTTAAGTGTGTCTTATCCTTACTTTGACTTCTTTCCCAAGCATGAACCTTGGACAGTAGAAACTTGAGTGCTCCCTCATAGTGCTTCCACAAATTCTGGAGAAATTGAAAATTTTTTTCTTTTTTTGAGACAAAAGAATTAGGCTTTAACTTCCATTGTTTATGATGTTTCCTAGAATCCCCTCTGGAGAGTTTAGCCCACTTCCATTTGGCAAAACATGAGTCAAATCTATCGCTGGAGATGTAACAGTGAAGGATGCTGGAGGCAGGGCTCATCTGCACAACACCCCATAAAGAGCTCCAGGCTGACCCCTCCCCTGTGCTGGGACAAAGGGCTGCCTGTGGGTCAGTCATCCCCTGCCAGGTCTGAGTGTCACCAAAACAGTGATCTGCACCCCCAGGGATGCAAGGGAGAGGAGGAATCCCAGTGTAATACAAGTACATACATACCCAGCTTCATTGGGACACTGAGATGCCCCTTTACAGCACCTCATAGCTCCCCTTTACAGAAAACTGAGCTTGAGCTCCAAAAGCTTTCAAAACTGCAAAACACATTTTAAAATTTGGAGGGGAAAAAAAAAAAAAAAGAAGAAGAAAAATGCTTAAGTCAAAATAACAAATGAATCATTAAAAATACTGTGTCTGAATGCTTGTGAGCTTGTGCACATTTTGTGAAAGGTGTTACTTTATAGTGCTTGTCCCTCACACTTCTGATGCTCAGACAGTAATATTCCACTGCATCAATGAAAGCATGGTGCCCCAAAAGGCAGCACAGTCATAGCTGCTTCCATACCACAGGTAGAAGCCAAGGCCAGGATATTCCCATCTAGCTTTGCACACTTGTGTCTGGCCCCAAAATTAGAGTTGTCACTAAAGGTGACTGGAGGGACTGAGTCCTGCTTGCTGGCAATATTTATTTTAGATTTTTTGTTACCAGTCTGCATAGTGTCTGCTGCTGGAACATGTGACTGGGAGAGGAGCAAGAGGTGAGTGCCTGGTGCTGAGGTTGGTGATGGCCATGGAAACCCTCAGCTGTCATACTCCACCGCAGAGAGACAATGCAGCACTGTAAATATTTCACTGAGCTTGTTCACATCCCAGAATGTTTGAAGATATTTCCAAGATGGTTAAATATGTGTGGTTTACTGTCATTTATTTCTTCTGTGGAGTTAATTATTAGTCCAGAACCAGCAGCAGCAATTCGAACACCACCAAAAGGGTTTTCCCATCCACAGTATGACCTCTTGTATTGACATCTTTCCTTGTAATCTTTCCTATAACCAAAGAGATGGTATTGCACATGAGCTTAATAATGCTCAGAAAAATGATAAACACTGTTTCTTAGAGCATTTTCTCTGTTCATTCCCATTCCTAATAAAAATACATGTACAGAAAGCTACAGGTTTGACTACAATACTAGTAGGTGCTTCCTCTACAGAATGAGAGTTTTAAAAACAGAGTCTAAGAGATTAAAATGAGCTTTTGAAAAAGATTTTGGAAATACTGAACATTAAAGAGGGAAGTTTTCAGCTAAAATGCTGGTTCACTGTAAGATCTTTCTCAGATTTACTCTTTTTTTTCTTCAGACATCCCAGGATGAGCTGGAGCTGACTTCTCTTAAAAAAAAAAAAAATTCTGTGAAGCTATGTGTTTTGTGCCAGCGAGATTATTGCAGAGGAGAAATATTTTTAAGTGAACACTTTAAAGTTGAATTTCACAACAGTGACATACCTGTAGGCATTTCTGCTGCATGAGTAATAGAGAAAAAGACTAACAGGTTGTTATAGCAACCAGCATTAAGCAATGACTTCATGAGAGGAGTTCAGTGACATCAAAAAAGCACCTTGAGAACAGCTGCTTTGCTGTGAGGCTCTGCTGTGGTTTAACCCCAGCCTGGAACTGAGTACCATACAGACACACAGTCCCCCAGCCCTGGTGGGGAGGAGAATGAAAAAAAAAAGTAAACCTCATGGATTGACATAAGAATAGCTCGATAATTGAAAAAAAATAAAATTTACTACTACTAGTAGTACTAATAATAATCGTAATGAAAGGGACAGGCAAAGGAATAAAAACCCCAAGAGACAAGCAGTACATGCTGCAATTGCTCACTACCCACTGAGTGATGTCCAGCCCATCCCTGAACAGCGATTCCCCCCAACTCCGACCACCTTCCCCCGTTTATCCCCTGAACAGGATGATCTGTGGTATGGAATATCCCTTTGGCAAGTTTGGTCAGCAGTGTCCCAGCCACATTTCCTCATGGCTTCCTGTGCACCTCCTCACTGGCAGCACTCAACGACTAAAACATCAGTGTGCTATCAACATTAGCCTCATGCTAAATCCCAAACACAGTACCAGGAAGAAAATTAACTCTGTCCCAGCCAAAACCAGCATTGACTCATTTTACAGGACAGAATTTCTTTTCTCCCAATCCCCTGAAGCTTGAAGGAGCTGTGAGTGCAGGGGAACCTGAGCTCGTGTCTCATGCTCAGTGCAGGGATGAGCACAAGCAGCGGAAGGAGCAAGACATGAGCCCCATGGGTCTGGGGGATGCTCTCTCATCTATCTAATATCTCACTGAGCTCTTCTAAGAAGGATTTTTTTCCCCAAAACTTTGCTTCTTGTCACTCCTCCAAATTTTCCCTTCAGACCAGCTCCTTGACCAAAAGTTTCTGCGTCCTTCAAGCTTCTGTGCAGAGGGTTTCTGCCTTCTTGGCATATAGTCACATGAAACCTTGAAACACCCATATTACTGTAGCAAATATTACTGTATTCCACAGCCGTAGGAAGGAGAGAAGATCCAGCAGGCAGGAATTGTGCAGCAAGATTGATTTATTTAATTATTTTACAAACTCTTTTATAGACTTTTTTCTTCATAGTCTAATTGGACAAAGGATCAGCCACCCCCTGGGTGGATTGGCTAAAATCCTAAACATCCATTGTCAAAATATTTTTCTACTGTACCATAAACATAGTTCTACAAGGTTGCAGGTGTTCATAGTTTATAGAACTTCTGCTAATCTCTTTGTGAGAGAGAAAAGTATCCCATGGGCTTAGAAAGCAGCAAGAAAATTCTTGCTAGCAGAAATATTGTGTCCACACACCCAAGGAAAAAGGAGGCCTAAAAAAGGCAGAAAATATGGCTGGGCTTGAGCTGGAGCTGGGACAGCTGGGGTGATGATGGAAGGAGTAGCTGATACTCTGAGTGGTACCCGAGGAGTGACTGATCATTTTCATCCCCATGATGGTTTCTTCAGAAGCAGATTCTATTCCCTTTCAGGTCCCTTCTCTTATTCCTGTTAGCTGAGAGGCTCAAGAGTTATTGGGATGGAGGTTTTTTTAGGTATTTACAGGTTTTTTTCATCCACTTTTCTCTGGTTTGTTTCACCCTACAGGCTTAAATAGACACAGGGTGGTGGCTTCTTGTCCCTGTTACTTCTTGCTAGCAGTGGGTTGGATGAGACCACCTACCTTACATCTTTCCCCCAAAAAGATAGGGAACTAAGGATTCAAGGATTTGATAGGTGGATATAGTAGGAGATTATCTCCAGTTTTCTTCTTCCCTGGTCTCTTCAGCTCCCTTATCTAACCCACAGTTTTCTATCATCTCAATGGTTTCGATTTCTTTGTGGTTTTAGTAAATCTTTTTGCTCACCTGCCTGCTTACAGGCAAAGAGAAAGTAAACAAGAGCTTGGTGCTTCAGATGGTAGGGAAACACAGGTGTAAGGAATGTAGACCCTAGTGAAAAAAAAAAAAAAAAGCTATTTTAGACACTAAAATACTACTTAAGAAAGCCAAAGAAAATTTCTACAATAGCAATTTCCTTCACTGAAGAACCTGATTTATAGAATTGAGGCAACAAGTATAACTTCAGGATGCTTTTCCAGATAGGCTCCTTCCAGGCATTGCTACCTCATTGCATTTCTGGCCCTGAGATGTCACCTGCTGGATCCAGGTGATCAGGCACAGATGCTGATCGAGTGCGTGAGGCAAATTGGACTAAAGAGTGAGATGTTGTGAGATGTCACACAGAGTACAGGGAGACAGAAAAATGGCAGAAGGGGTCAGTGAGGACGGCCAGGTAACCTAGTCTAATGTGTGATGCATTAAACTTGGTGGATCTGTGAATTCATTGCTGAGGACAAGAATTAATTGCACTCCAGAAGCAGACAGCACCAGCCAGTGATTGCTTGGGTTCTGCAACAACTTCTAGGGGCATGCCTCAGGCCTTTCTGCTGGTTTTGTGCTTGGCTGGAAAGATTGAACTCATTGCAGGGTGTCTGCTCCTGATGCAATGAAAGGACACCACCAGAGGCTTTTTGGATCATCTGCTTTTAAAAACTGAGAGATTCCAGTCCTCCAGGCTCTTTTCCAGAAAAATATGACCTTTGAGTCAAGATGCTAAACATGAAGAAAGCAAGCACTCCCAACTGACAGTATTTAGAACAGTAACCAAAATGGCCACAAACACTCCACGTATCAAAGATACTGCAGAGATACTGAGTCACTAATAAGTGTTATAAAGGACTCTTTAGCTGTGACAGGATCAGAAAATTACATCCCACCACATTGTGTACACAGCCATTTCTTAATGACTCAGCCTGCTCTGACTTTAGAAAACCATGGTGTTGAATCCCAATTTTTGGCTAATGAACCTCAGCAGAGAAGACAGAGGCAACTAATTATTTGCCCATCTGGACATATGAGAAAAAGAGGAAGAATAGGTAGATCTTAAAAAGATAGAGGGGAAAAAAGACTCATTCGCATATCCAGGCATTTAGTTTAATTGTCTGTGTAACAGAACTCTATATAAAGAAAATAAATACCTAGTCTGGCTTCCCTTCTCCTTATATCTTTGAATGAACTAGCCAGAGGAGGAAGAAAGATGCCGTGTCCTTGGACACCCCCTTTTTTCCATAGATACAATATAAATGCCAAGAGAAATATGAACAGTAGATGTCCCACATATTTTTTGACTTGTAAAAAGTGAAAATCCCAAATCCAGTACCAGTCATGAGAGTCTGAAAGCAATCCAGAAAAATGTAGCATTAGCCTATAGTGCTTCGAGTCTTGCCTAAAAAGCTGAGGATAGAAGACAAAACTGATCATTGATTTCAAAGTTCACTTCAAGGCTTGCACTTATGTCCTTGGTAGGACAAAGCAGTTCAAAAGCATAACAGGAGCTTTCCAGTGGAATTCCTGTGTAAATCTGCATTCAGATTGTTCAATTCAACTGTTAGTTTCCTGATCATGAGGGGCTTTTCCCTCTCATCTGCCTCAAATAAAGCTCTGCTACCAGTCAATATGGTCACATCTTTGAATCTGTGCAGCTTCCTTGCTCTTCTTTCCTTTCTCCCTCCTCTGAGGCAGGGATGATTTCTGGTTCTGCATAAAGATGTATGAAATGAGGGCTTTTCATCTCACCAAGACAAGAAAGGATTTCAGCCTCATACATAGCGTGTTGCATAGAAAAAACAAGCAAAATGCTTCAGGAGTTATAAGACTTCAAAATTCAAGCATACATTCAAAGAGACAATGTATATATATATATGGTGTCTGCATGTGTATATACACACACTTATAGCAAGATAGATACATAGATAGATAGATAAAGCAAATCTTTAAAACAAGAATGGACTCATACAAATTACCATAATTCTGTAGAAGATCCAATGTAATTTTCCACAATTTTGAATGTAACAGCAGTTTCCATTAAAAGGTTAGATTATCTGTTTCTGATGCCAGAGTAAGGAATAAAACCACACCTTTTCCTAATACCCTTACTACCATAAATTGAAATAAACTCTCTAATTAAGAAATAAATGTGTATGTCTATTATACACTGATCTTTATCTAACAAAATTGCAACCATATAGTTGGACATCTAATCTGCATTAGGCAGCCAATTTGAGGTTCGTCTTTCTCATCTCTTTGCATGTTACTCAGCACATGTAGGTTGTCCCCAAAGTCCAGCCTGGGAGCACCCCACATGCCCTAGCTATCCATAACATAAGCATTACCAGAAGGTGCCTCTAAATACAGTGATTTCAGATCAAGCCTGGGCCAAGTATATTTTAATTGCCCCAGCAGAGAGATGTGAACTTTACTTTACATTTCATGGTGAGGTTTGTACCAAAACTTCCCAAAACAAGCTCTGCAACAGAAGACTGAAAAAAATGGTTGACATTCAGAAGAGGAAATTAGTGATGTCGTTTCTCCACCTGCTCTGCAAAGGGAAAGGAAGGATCCCTGTCTATGCTGTATGTGACCTGGCCAGCCATGGGAGAGGCACTGACCTGTACATCCAAATTGAGCCAAAACCAGATTGTTGTGAATCCCAGCTGTTGCAGAACAAAACACTGATCAGGCTGTGGGCACCCAACGTGGCAATCCACCCAACATCCCACAGGATGTGACTGCAGGGAGAGTCTGGACCCATACAGATCTTAGGCACTGCATGCCACTGGCCTGATACAGGGCAGGTAAATGCAGACAGCCTCAGAAATGCCTTTCAAATGCATTAGAGACAGATAGAGATGGTTGGATGCTGCAGCTAGCAGAACTTCAGCTTGGGGAAGATTAAGTCACTTGATTGCAGATCTGAGTCACATTTACCTGCAAATCTGCCTTCAGTGTGTCATATGTACACATTTTCCTCCGTGGAAAGGAAATCTCATCTGCTTCTGATTGCATCCATGAGACTTTCTGGTCTTCTCTGTTCCTGCTAAGGGTCCCTTCAGTTTCCCATTATATTTTTCCCTGGCCTTACCTCATGCAGTATTTCCCAGCTGCTCACTGTCCTGACATGCTCTTGCCCTTCCAAACTCTTCCTTATCTCATATTTTCCAGGCCTGTCATTGTCCTTTTCTGGTTTTCTGTATCTTCCTCCCACACCTTACATTCCCATCTGCACAAGATTTTACATTTTTTTAGCAACAACTGCTGGCAACCAGTGGTGGTTGCCATTGCTCATGATAACCAATTGCCCATTTATATGGGCAAATATGACCAAAATCCTTGCTGTGAGAAGTAATAATACCAGTCCTATCCAATTTGTTTGGATCATATGGTCTCACAACTGCTCTAGACCAGGGGAACTGTACCCTAACACAGCCAAAGGTTTTCCCTGCAATGGCTCTTCCACAGCCCAAGATAAATTGCACTCTCACAGAGACTTGACCATGGGAATGTCCATCAATTGACATCCAAAATGCTAAAGAGCTAAATTCATACGTGGAGCTCCAAACAGATGCTATTGTGGTTCACATTACATTTTTATCTTCACTGAATTCCATAAAGATTTCCTCCAGATTAGCTTTCTGTCTAAACACACCAAATCTGTGACCATTAATTTCCACATAGTTATAATCTTGTTGTACTTGTCAAGCAAAATTGAATTTGCAGAAATTTCCTTGCCATTGGGTATGTAGAGTTCAGTTATTAAAATGTACTTTCAAGCTGGGAAAATGTTGTCAGCAGTAGGTCTGTGGCTTTGTACATTGGCAAATATAAATCAAAAGAGTATCCTTGAAAAAATTAATTTGCTCCCAAAATGAGAAATGAAGATAAAATTCTGAAAAATCTACAATTGTAATCTGAGGAAAGAGAGATGGAGTGTTTTAAGAGAACTCTTAAAAATTATAAAATATATTTAAAAGCCCATTTTTGCTTCTTTAATTTAATATTTTCATGTAAAAGCTTCTGGCTCTAATTAAAATCTTCATATTACTCAACTAACATCCACTGCTACAAAGTGATAACAGACTTAAATCACAGGACTTGTCTTTTGAAAATTAAGAATTCTGGTCTTGGACATAATTAAATCTTAATCGATTGAGGCCTTATCTGATTAAAAACCCAAGATCTTTCTGTCACATTCTAATCACAATATATTTCTTGACTGTCCTAGCACAAGACTCCAAACACTGCTCAGTCACTTCGGCCAAAATGAGAACAGTTTTTCAGACATAGCTTTAATTGGATTAAGGGCACTGTCAAGCTTGGCTTCTCATAACTGCTTGGCTTGGCTGCTTAGTCCTACTGTTAATGCCATGAAAGGTCTGGTTTGTTACTAGAGATAAGACTCTCACCAGTGTTTGATCTTGCAGAGGGATGCAAATGAACTGTTGTCCCACAGATTTCAGCAAGCAGGTGGAAACCAAGGATGTGTCTCATTAGGGTCTCAAAGGATCCAGGCAAAAATATGTGGCATACTAAGAGGGAAAGAAATGTACTCCTGTGAAGAGATTAATGACTGGCAGGTTGACAGCATGCAGAGGGATCTGAACACCAGCTTTGATTAAGAGTGAGATGTTAAAGGAAGTAAAGTGGATGCTGGCATGTGCCTTAGTAGAGAAGGACAGCACATCCTGTGAAATAGTTCTGATCAAGTGAAAGCTAAATGCCAAACATAAGATGCCTGAATTTTATCACCAAAATGTAGCTGGATCTCCCTCTCTGTTCTGCTTAGTTAACTGGTCCTCATCAAATCAGAAAAGCAGGTCACACTTACTCACGTGGCCAAATACAGAGTCAGTTTCTAATATTAAATAATGAAATTTAAGATTTAGGACAGATCTAGTTTGTGGCAACAAAAAACCAGAGGCAACAGACCCTATTCTGAGTTTCCCATAATCTGATGTGGTTCACACATCTCAGTGAGTAATGGGGATAATTTAGCAGTTTGCCTCTATTATTTCTTAAATTACCTTCCTATTTCTTTCATTGGTTCTTCCACATACCAATCTAAAACATATTTTTAATGCAACACTTTTCATATTTTTAGTATCATTTCTCTATAAAACTAGCGAGTAATTATTAATTCTTCAAAATTTTTCCTATGAGCTAGCAGGAGTACTAGAGCAGGACTCTCATTCAAAAGAATGGCCTGTTGAAAAATTACAAAAATTACATTGAGACCAGAAATTTCATTAGTAAAAAGCATCAAATAAAGCACGCAGTTCTCCAAGGTTTTCATCAGTTAAAATGTCCTTTTATTACACTCTCCTTATATGGGGGCAATACTAAAAATAATTTTTACTATTGATCAGGGAAAGCATCCACCTGACTTCCTGAGCATGCAGTCTTCTCCCTGAACCATGACCAAATGCACCACAGAGGTGAAAGGAAAGAAAATTCTGGGGGCTTCAGACAGGTCCCCATTGTGCAGCCATGTGTGGCAAGTGCGGGGAGATAGATTGGTGCAGAGAGCAGAAACTGAGTGAGTGAGACATGGCCCCTCAGAGGCCAGGGCAAACTCAGGAATTTAATCCAGGTCTCTCAAATCCTGTTTCAACATCCCCTCTCTGTTAGATCAATGTAGCTAATGGCCAAAGATGGTCAAAAAGAATCAGTGTTGCAGAAAGTGAAAAACTCACCACTTCTGAACTGTAGCAGCAGCAGGTGAAACAGCAAAACTTCTTCATGTCCAGTGATGGGGGGTTTCCCACTCTTTCTTTATAAAGTCCTTCTTACAGTACTTTTCTCTTTATGAGTTTCAAGGTAGATGTGGAGTGCAGAACAGAGATGCGTGGATTGCAGGAGACACAAGCTGTGAGAGGGTACCTGCTGTGGTTTTCATGGTAGGACTCTTTCCTCTTACATTGATGCAGGATGACATATGGATTAACCTATGGCTGGATTCCTCCGGACAGATCAAGAGGCTTGGAGAGTCTGGGCTTTATTTCCTTGACATGATTTTCCCCATCTGGGTTGGAGACTACAGCTCCAGCCCCAGGATGCCTGCACACTCCTCTGCTTCCCTTCTGGAGCATCTCATCAGCATCTGGTTATCATTCAGTGTGTTCACGGCCCTGTCCATCAATGCTGGCAAACTCACACTTCCTAATGCTAACTGCCTAACAGGTTCTTCCCTCCACTCTGCTTTCATGGACTTGTCTGCACACAGGCCTGCTAGTGATCCTGTGCTACAGGAGCAGACAGACACAGGCTGCTGCACCCACCAGCCACACAACCGCTAGAAAAACAAAGGCAGCAAATAAGCAAAACATCCTTAAAGCCTAACAGAAGCAAACAAAAATGCATTATTTTTTAATGATTCCTTTGCTGTGCAATTCCATACCTAAATCTTACAGGATTACTAAAAACTTACAGATATCTATAATTTACTTTCTGTAACATTCTATAGGACTTGTCTCATAGGGATCTTAGAGAGAAGGCCCTGTAGAATCGCAGTGATAAAAAAATTGGGGTTAAGTCCTTGTTTTTACTGCCTACCACTGACCTGAACTCCTCCAGCTATGTGCTACCATGTCCAGAGAAGGATTTAAGAAGCCATGCAGCAGTGTGCACAGTGGCACTCCACACCAAATTTCAGAAGTGGACTTGACACAGCTCCAGTGGCTTTGTGCAAGCCCTGGTGCTCACAGTCTAAGGTTTAAGCAGCCATCAGTGAGAGCCACAGCTGGGTGCTCACACCACACTGGCCAGGCAGTGGGCAGTAAGATGTCCTGCCCTGCCAGGAGCCTGTGCCCTGGCAGCTCAGGGGCAGTTCCAGCCTCCCTCCTGAAGAGGGGTTCAAGAATACAGACAGGCCTGATCCTAACCTCTGCTAACGCTGCAGTTCACTTTATTCCATGGCAAAAAATGTATCAACATTAATTCTTAACTGCAAGTCCCTGCCATGCCGGGCTCCATCACAACTGTGTGGTGCTGCTGGGTGGATTCCTGCCCATGGACTGGTGCTGCCTGCCCAGCTAAGCTGAGCCCTCTGAGCCTGGCACCGTCAGCACCCACACCCACGGCAGGGAGCAGCCCCCCACCACCAGCATCATAACATAAATAAAATATGGGTGAGATGAAGGGAAGAATAGTCTAATAATTTCCTGTGGTGTAATTACAGTAAAAATAGCTACTCCTGAATAAAGTTATTGCTTCATTCTTGTATCCATGGCAACAGAAATGGAGACTGGTAGACCGGCTGCAGATGAATGCAGCGTTCTCCATCCCACCAGCCAGCTCAGCCTGCCCAGTGCTTCAGCAGGCAGGTGAGGAAGGGCTGGTCTGCTGCTGGGGTGGGCTCTGTCCTTTGGTGAGAGGGACCAGCTGCAGGGAAACCCACGTCCATGCTCAGGAAGCTCTGCATAAGCCCATTACACTTTCAGAGCATCCTGGTCTGCTCCCTGGGCCTTTCCCAAAGGTAGGCATAGGGACACATGGAGAAATGCACAGTGCACAGTGTTCATTGGCCCAAGTGAAGGCAGAGTGCCTGGGTTCAGGAATCAGCACAAATCAAATGACAGGTGACCAGCTGAAGTGGACTAACACTTCTCCATGTGCAGCAACAGGTTCCAGTGCTTGCCTTAGGTGCTAACTGAAGTCAGCTGGGGCAGTTTGCATTCTGACCTAAAAAAAGTCTTGGTGTATTGCTGATAATCTGTGAATTACCTATTGACATTGATATGTTTATGCTTCCTCTGTGAAACTTTATATAAGTCACTGAGTGTTAGTGAGCAGCAGGTCAGTATCCCATTTTGGTCAGCATCCCCATTTCATCCCCACTGAGTCTGTTGAAATTATGTTGATGAGCTCATCAATACTGTCTGGAAAATAGTAACTACCACACAGGTACAGCAGCATACCTTCAATTCCCAATTGGAAAATATCCCTTATTGCAAGTTCTCTTGCCCTATCTAATGTTTATTCTACAAGTTTAAGTGCAAGAGATCAGGACTTGGTTACAAAGTTCAAATGTCATGTCTAGGTGAACAGAGACCACAAGTATTGTATCCCAGTCACATCTGTGTTTATTTGCATGTTCTCATCTCCTGCTTATAATTAATTGCTGGTCATGAAATTTCTCCTCATGAAATGAATATTAAATTTGATTATAATAATCAGTTTTCATTTGATATTCATGTTCCTTTAAGTGCAGTGAATTGCACTGCATTTTTAATGAAAAATCATGTCATAAAAAATCTTATGTGTTCCACTGTTGACATAGCACCAATAACATATAAAGTTCTTGCAACTTCATGTATGAAGCAGCTTTTCTAATCAAAGTACTGGGAATAATTAAAAAAACCTTTGCAACATAATATCATAAGCATTGTGAAAATTGTGAACACTGAGCTGCTGGGAAAAATAAAAACATTTTACTATGTTTTTCAGGTTACAGGAAGGATGGGTGAATAGTTACAGCCTCCTTTAAAAACATAACCATATACAGAATACAGTATCACTTACTCTTGGAGAAAAATAGCTGCGCAAAGTAGGACAAAACAATCTGTGTGTTATCAAATAAATACTGTTAATTTTTTTCTATTTGTAAGTTGTTGAAGTTTTTTCCTACAGGGCAGGATTTGTCTGAGATGCTACCTTCAGTGGATGGCATTTCTATGGGGTTTTTTATTCATTACAAGAAACTAAGGCGGGGAATAAAAAGGTTTTAGTGACTCTTTTTACCCAGGTGAAAGCCATACAAGAAGACCAAAGGAATCAAGTGTCCTTGTGATACTTTAGTTCAACTAGCTTTCTGTAGCATGGCTTTTGTAGGCAGCAGAGAACCGTCTGTAAAGAAGAGTTAGCCTTTCACTGCTGTCCTGATACATGCAAATATGAATTAAAGCTTTTTTCCTAAATATCCTCCATGCCCATTAGTGAATAACTGATTTCACACTCAGAATATTGTCTAGTTTGGAGGGTGACTGGCATGACTTGGCTTGCACCTATACAGCTGACTCTGCTGCCCCCAGCACCCACACTGCCTAGAGGGACAGATCCTGCTCAGCCACCCTCTGGTACCCAGTCCTGCCCCACAGCTGTATCAAGGATGGGCCAGCAATCCCACAGGATGGACAGACACATGCTAACACTGCCCCATGTCCTCATCTCATTTAGTTTACTGGTAGGGAAATAACTTGTATGGCTGAGCAGCAGCTTAGCTTCTCTCAGCAGCTGCTCATCTGAAGGTTAACAAAGAGCTTTCGCTGTCACACCGATGCTCAGAGTTAATCCATCAGGCACTATTTGCAGTTGATCTAAATCATTGGTGTGACTGGAAGAGGCAGTGATGGAAGCGAACGGGAAAGACTCCTGGCTTAAAAAATTTTGCCTCTGGATCCCAAGGACATTTACATGAAAAATCTCCTGTTTTCCTCAATATCTGTTATATTTATCAATGGCAGCCTGTACTCTTCTAAAGCCCTTTGCAAACCCTGTTGCTGTGTTCCTTTCACCTAGAGTTTCTGCAGTGTCTACCTCTCCTTCACTGCCACCCTCTCACGCATTTTTAGCCACAGTGGTTGTGTCCTTTGCCAGTGATTCTTCTTTACTTTTCTTCTGCCAAAACCAGCCACATCCACGTTAGTAAACTGAACAATGTTAGGAAGGTCACCTCAGTAGGAGGGTCACAGCTGCATTTCTGTCTATCATCCCAAGAAATTCCTCTGAAGTGTTCATGGGTTGACACAGAAGGATCTTCTGGAGTTGCTTTCAGCAGGTGATTTCAGTGCAGCTTCTATTTCAGTGGAGTGCCTATTTTGAAGCAGAAGAGAGCATGACATGACTGACATGGCCAGGCCATACTGTCCTATTGCACTCCCCTGCTCCAAGATTGGCTCTCCAGACACAGGGCTAGTCGGTGCCAGGGTGGCACAGAGAAGCTGGTCCTGGCTCTGTTTAGTGTCTCAGACACAAGCTGATAAGCAGATGTAGCAAATGGGATCTCAATGTAATGGCAGTTATGGTATTTAATTCTTGCTGCAAAATATTAAGGCCTCAGTTATTGCCAATCTATTCTCTTAATGTGCTTGTTCACTGTTCGGATTCAGTGATGAAAGCCCTCTATTTTATTACAATGGAAGGGAAATGTTTTCTTATGAACACTGGAAACTCTGTGGGTACAAGGGAGGAGCAAGCTGAATGTGTGACCACCAGGTGAAACTGATGATGCTGAGGGTGATGAGCTGTTGGGGAAGAAGAAGCTTCACCATCTGGGCAGCGGCAGCACTGTGCCATAGTGGGTCCCACTCTGTGTCCTGCAAGGCCACAGCCGTGCTGATGGAAACGCCTGGCACTGCGCCACCAGGAGCTCTGCACAGAACATGGGCAGCTGTCCTCTCACTCTGGTCCAGCACAGAACATATTGTAGACAACACCTGAGGGAAATTACTGGAGTTTGCCTACAGAAAGAATAGTGGAAGAAATAAATATTTTCTCAGTATTGTCAAATATTTCCTTTGACATTTTTCAATTTTTCTTTGAACAAGGCCCAGAAAAAAAAGATCAGAAGTAGTTTCTGAAATTTTCTCCTATGCGTTCTCTTTAACAAGTGTTGTTTTTATCCTGATTTTCCCTGAACAAAACAAAACACATTGCTGCAGAAAAAAAGTGTTATTAGTGTTGCTCCACCTGCTGCAGTAGCAAAGGACTGTGGTTTAGTGAGCCAGTGTGGGATGCAGGAGAGCTGTGTGTGCACAGCCCTGTGAGAGGATTGCACAAAGCTTACACTTGGTTTCTGAATCTGAATCCTTTCCTATGCAGCCCAGATGGGCCATCATGCGAGAGCAAGGGCAATTCTCCTGTAAGACACTGCGGGGTTGACAGGATTAATGGTCCCAGGCAGCTCGTGAAGCATCCACTGTTTGTACACAGTGGGGCTCTGCCAAGCCACATTTGCAGGGATGGTACATTTTCAAGGCTTTTTGTTTAAAACAATTCAATTTCTTTTCCTCTTTGAAGCCTGACTTAGGCTTGCTCATGCTAAAACCCTTTCCACCCAGCACAACACTGGCAATAACTGGGCACAATAGGAAGCAAAACTGTTGATGGTGTCAGAGACCTAGAGTCACAATTTTAAGTAAAATTAATAAAAAATTCAGATTCAGCAATGACATGGCAATACAGAATCTGGCAATTCACACTTTTATCTAAAGCTGTAGCGTCGACCTGATATCACAGATTGTCCTGGGTTGCAGTGTATTCTATTACCATCCTCAGGAGCTGTTGAAACCAGGTGGGGCAGTGTTTCCTTGCCTCCTCCCCCCAGACTATCTTTCTGTTAATTGCCCATCACTGTCCTGCCGCCTGACTCAGAGATAACTCCCTCCGGACTATCTTCTGTTAATGAGCCTAATCAACACTTTGCCTCATGACTCGTTACCCCATTGTGAGATGCTCCACCCAGAGGGAGGAACCAAGCATCCCATCGTGGATATAATCTGAGGCTGAACACCAGAGACACCAGCTTCCCACTGGATTTCCAGAGGACAGGAGCTACACAGCCACCATTGGACTTCCTGAGGAAGAGCAGACTGTTTTACTACAGGATCACTGCTTCAGAGGACTGCAGCCACCATTCTACCAGACTGCTACCACCACCCTGCCTAACAGGGTGTCAGGTTGTACCTTGACTCTGTCAGTTTGACAGTGTTTTCTTTTACCTTTTTTTCCTTTTCTTTAATTTCCATTAAATTGGTATTCTGACTTGGTGTCTCCCACTGGTTTGTTTTCAAACTAGTACACAGATTCAGAAAGACTTATGACTTTTACACAAGATATTTTTACATTATTAATGGACTGCCTCCAGGGTTCCCTGTTTGGGGCTGGGAAGGGGGACTGTAATGTTGTGGTTGCTTTTAAAGAGATCCCACGTACCTTCCGAGGGCAATAAAATTGCATTATTAGCTCCTAAAAGAAATGTGTTACTGAATAGATTTTTAAAAGTTTTCCAGGTTTCCATAAAATGGTTTGTAATGTCAAATCTGAATAAACATTAATTTCCTGGAGATGTTTTTGTTAGGGTACAACTTTTTTTTTCTTTTGTACAGGTTATAAGAGTAACTATCCCTGCCCCCAAAACCATTATTACTGGTTGAACAAATGACTGCAATGCATAATTTATGTTGTGCATTTATTTGTTTCCATTTGTGAATCATCTAGCTATATTTTTTGCAGTTTGCTCTTTGCAATTGTTTCACCATTTTAAAATTTGTGTATTTTATATTTTAAAATTACTGTATTTCCCCTTGTTGCTCAGGGTTAGAAGTGGATGTGTGAATTCTGTGAGTAAGAACCTAAGTCGCCCAACATCTCTTCTACTTCCAGACTAGGAAATCTCACTTTCAGTAGGACCCAAACCTAAATAAATCATGGGTTTGGTACCCTCAAGGTGATCCAGTTTGAGATGAAGAAGTGTGACAAGTTAGGGATGCCTTTAAATAGTTCCTTTTCCCATTTACTTGATGTATTTTTGAGCACAGCAGAGTCAGAAAAGCATTCAGTTTAAAATAAAGGAGATGCAGGAGACTCCAACACACAGATTTCAGTTTCAGAAAGCAGCAGTGGCCCCTCTCTCTCCAGATCCCCTTGGCATTACTGTGCCATCACCATCACCCTGAAGATGGATGGGACCAGGCTACATTGGGTGCTGTATAGACACAAGGCTGGCGAGCCTAAGGCTGTGAATCCTAAGGAGCTTATGGTTAACCCAGAAAAAAAAAGGCCGAAATAAATATACAAAGAGAGACAGAAGCACAGCAAGATGAGAGATTCAGCCACAGACATGTGGTGAGCTGGAAGCAGAGGTTCATAGAGGGGTCTGGGTCTCATGTGTGCTGTCCTTGGGGATCATGCCATATTATCTTTCTGGACTGAAAGCACTCAGTTGTGCCACATCAAGTTACTTTTCCAGTAGAAAGTCTGGAAATAACCCCTATGGAATCAGTGATATGGGTAGGACAGTAATATACCTCACTACCACCACCTACAGAAAGAGGAACATCTCAAGAGCCTTCTCAGGATCATCACATCCCTGCAATTTCTGTGTATGCCTTCAGATGTGTTTTACCAGTTCCTCTCCTGGGCTATTTTTTCTGACTTGAATGGGACCTTAGATCACATCTGCTACTTGAAATAAACATAACCAAAAATATATTTGGGATGGCTGTCAAGACAGTTTCTCAACAGTTGCTCTCTGCAACCTGTTCCCTATGAAACCATTTCCTCCAACAGAAAAAAAAAAAAAGGAATAGTAATTGTAAATCTGCACCTAGCTACAGGCAGATTTAATGCTGTAGTGCTGCAGCCATTCAGACAGCTCAGAGCAATGGGATAAGGTATAGGAAGAGCTTTGTGCTGTCTGAGGGTGCAGGACTGAGTGATGTGTAGCTCTGGGGAACGTGGCTCTGTTTCTATGATGGCTCTTACTGCAACAGGCTGGGGGTGGGTGCGTGTGTCTCCTCTTGCAATCCTCAGCCAGTGCTTGTTCCATGTCCTCTGTCTTTCCCGGGTGTCAGGGACCACATGCTGAACAATTTGTCAAGGTCTCTACCAGGTCTCTCTCTTTGTAATCTCCTCTTTGCTCTTTCAAAGCCTGGGAATCATTCCAGACCCAAGGGACCATCAGCAAATGCTGAGGAGTCTCCCTCTAATCACAGCTTCAGAAAATAAGCCTTTGCTAATACTCTTCTGTACAGAAATGATAAACCCCTGTAAATCCTTTTCCAGTCCTGCACACCCATCAGCAGTGCCTGTACTGGTTTTCCCTAACTCTTGGCTGAGCATCTTACTTCTGTGCTCTCTGCTGCCTCGGGTAGGCCTCCTTCCCCACTGGCATTAGCTGTACTTGGAGAAGGACCCTTCTCCCATCCCAGACCCACACCTTGCCCTGGGACCCAGGGAAGAAGCTGTGCACAGGCTGCTCCAGGCTGCAGTCAGAGACTGCCTCAGGAAACATCCAAAGAGAAATGGGAGATGCTTCCCCAGCCCTCGTGGGCAGCTAAGAAATGGAAAGTTTGCTACAGTCTCCAGCTACCAGCTTCTGCTGGGAGCTTATTGGGAATTTGGAACTTAGCAGCCTTAGTACAGCTATAGATGCTTCCACAGAAAAGTGTAAATTTACATGGAATCCCTGCCCTAATATCCATAACTTCATCCAGAGACACAACCGTCTTGTTCTGCCATGACTGCAAACTACAGAACATCCAGTGAAGAAGGGAAGGCCTTATAGACCCTCTGAAGGAGGGCATAATACCTCCAAAATCATAGCTTCAAAGCTGCTAAAGAAGGAGGCAGCCGCTGGAGCTGTTCCTTGCAGACAGACCATGCCAGGAGGGCAGTTACAGGCCATACTGTGCACGTAGGAAGGTCTCCAGGATCTAAGATTGTAGGTTTGAAATAACAGCAGTAGATTTTAACAGCCTACAGATGTTTTGAAACACGGTAAGTCGTATTCCAGTAAATTATGAGGGACATTGCAAAGCAAGCCTGATTCCACAGGACCCCTGTGGGGCTACACCAAGGAAATCCCAAAATACCTATCAAAGAGTTTGGCTAAAGTGTGACTTTCTGCAGTTTTTGGCTAATGTGTCTCTTCAGGCTTTCAGAAAAACAGTGACATTTCATCCAAAGGTTCAAGGCAGAATTTAAAATATCACCAGCTATCCAATATATAAGAATAAGCATTTAACAGATGCCAATAAATAGTAATGTACATATCAATTATTGTTTTTAATAGCATCCATTCATCCTCAGCAGTCCCAGTAGAAAACCAGGAATGTACTCTCTAATGCTGTTCATAATTGTACCAGTCACAGAAAATGACAGGACTGCTGTGAGCCCATACTGGTGGAGGACACCATTAATTATCACAGTGGAAGGAGGAATGATTTGCCTTTGTCACAAAAACAAACCTCAGCAAGTTAAGTCAACAGGAGAAAAAGTACCAAGATGCGTTAATTTGTTATATTGGAATTAATCTGGAAGATCAGAAGAGTGTTTTCATATCTAGGAAACAAAAAATATTAGATTATTTGTGAGATTAGATTGGTCTAACACTAAGAATGTTGATATAAATATAAGCCTCTGTAGGGCTTAAGAAAGATGTTAGAAACTACCCTGAATGACTCAGATGCTTACAGGATCATTTATTGTTATTTGCATGGCAAGGGCACACTGAATCTTTTTTTTAAATGTTTCCACATTAATTTAATATTTCACATTTAGATTTGGCCTTCTGTGGGCCACAAAATACAAAAAATAACAAGAGTCGGGAATATTCTGTTCATGTTTCTGAGTGGCCAAACCTGTTTCAGTGTGTTTCTGGTAGGGTGTGAACGGATAACATCCCAGTTCCCTTTCCTGGGCAGTGCAATATAAAGGATAATGGGAGAAAAATAACAGGACAAACACAATCAGACTGATCCCCCTCTCAGCTTCCTGTCTGGATTACAGAAAGTAAGGACTTCCCCAGAGAAGAGGCTGCAGGCAATAAAGGTCTTGTTATTCCAGCAGGCTAAACTTTGGGAATGAAGATGACTGCTCATCCAGCTGTGGGGTGACAGGATTTGTTCCCATTGTTTTCTTTTTTTTCTTTTTTTCCCTGCTACTTCCACAGTTGGTAACAAACGGGGGATTTGAAGGCTGAATTTTGATATAGCACTCCTTGGAAACTCAGACAACTAAGGCGGTTTGGCAAGTTGTCAGATTGTACAAGGTTGAATCAAAACAAACTAGAGCAGTAACATCTGGGACTTCCTCCCAACTGCTGCTGCTGTTCCTGGGAGCATTTCATAGAATCATGGAATGGTTTGGGTTGGAAAGGACCTTAAAGATCATCCAGTTCTAAGCCTACCTGCCACAGGCAGGGATACCTTTCAGGTGTGGAAGGCAGCAACATTCAGGGACACCAGGGACAACTAGACCAAGTTGCTCAGAGCCCCACCCAACCTGACTTTGAACACTCCCAGGGATGGCACATCCACAGCTTCTCTGGGCAATGTGTTCCAGTGCTTCAATTTGGGAACTGTTTGGTTAGGAGACAAGTATTTTTAGTTAAACTTTCCTCTATTTCTGCAGGTTCTGAGAGTTTCCCACATAGCAGAATTCAAAACGGGAAAACTGTTTCAGGAGATTCCTGTGTAAGATGGTGGCCAGTGGCATGAGGTTGGGCATGTCCAATCATTACAAAGTTAGTCCATCTGATGCGTTGGAAAGACTCCACTACTGGAATAAGTAGTAAAGCAGGTGTGTTTATTCCATGGGACACACGGGGGATCGCTCCTCCAAAGTCATGCGTGCCGACAGCTGCATTCAGCTTGGTATGTATCGGGTTACAAGTTCCATATTCATTGAGTTTCCCAATACGCCTATACATATTCATTACTTAGCCCTGCCTAGCCTTGATTCATATTACAATGAGCCCAAAAGTCATTTACATCCGCGTTGCGCTTGCGCAGTGCTGTCTGGTGGTCGCAGGGGGACTCCGAGATGAAATAAGAGTCTTCCTCAGATGAAGTAAAGGGTCTTTCTCATCCTGAACTTTTCACCTTTCTTCCCTGCGCATGCTCTTTATGCCCCTGGGCTAAGTCCAAGACTGGTTTGAGTTAGCTTTAGGTTAAAAACAGGATCTTTGGTCAAGATTCCTTCCCTTTATCAATAGTCTCATATCTTCTTATTCTGCTTTGGTAGGCACAATAAGTATTGGGCAAGAAGTATGCATTGCTTCTAACAAACAACTTCTTAGTAAATCATTTAACCTCTGCTTCCCCATCCCCCTGATTCAGATCTACACTCTTCCTAAGGTGTAGAACACATTAGTAAAGATATATTCTGGTTTGATATATAGGGACTTAGCTAAAAACTAGCTTAATCCACCTACTGGTCAGTCAATTACTTCCAAATCCATTTAGAGAGACTATCACAGTTAGAAACTTATGTGGGGTATAAAGCAAGGGCTGAAGAGGAGTGGAGCTCAGATAAAGGTCTGGTGGACTCACAAGACACACTACGTCCACAGTGAAAAATTAGACTTGATGTGATGCAAAAAAAACCTTCTGAACGTTACTAAATTAATTATGCAGCCGAAGAGTTCATATTAATTGTATCTCTGGATCATCTGTTAGCTCCAAAATGCAACCATGTCCTGGGACCTCTGGATTTCCAATCAAGCAAAACTACATTTGCATAATCCTCAGTAGCTGTTGGAGAGATGACTGCTTAAGAGATATGCAAGAGGAATTGTAACTCAGGCAAAACGGGACTAGTCCCATTGCACACTGGACTGCTCGGTGCTCTGTGGTTGGATAACAAGGATACATCAAGCTGGATCAAAATTGTGTTGGTTTGCTAACTTTAACTGCACCTACATGCCTAATAAAATTTTAGTTCTTCCTTTATTTGGAGAAACATTCTGAGCTCTTTATCTCATTAATTTGCACTTACTTTAAATTGCACATCTTATTTCCATAATGGAAAGAGTCTTATAAAGTGGAAGTCTGTAAACACTTGAGCTCCCAGCCCCAAGTCAAGACACAGAATAATATACAGCTGTCTTTTAACCTGATATTGATATTTTGGGGAATGTAACACATTCCCATATTGCTGGCCCAGAATGATGGGATTGGGAGAAATTCAAATATTCCTGCAGTAAATAGTCATTCCAGATGTCAGAATAATATTGGAGATTACTGTTAGATGGCTGGCATCAGGGACATGTCCAAACTGACAGGTGTATTCCTAAGAGAGTTTATTAAAGCTACAATACAAAAAAAGCCACACATGAAGACGTGTGGAGCATGACAAAGAAAGTCTTTCTGGATGAGTAAAGTCTGGCTCTGCAGAGAAGTTTTACAGTGGTACTGATGCAGAACTGGATTAGCTAGGAAGGAGCAGCAGAGAGACATCTCAGTACACCTCTGTAAACTGATGAATGTATCACACAGAAAGGTCAAGGTCAAGGCAAGAGGTACCAGTATTCTTTCTCAGCAAAGGCCAAACTCCATTTCTGCTGCCTGTAAGAAATACACCTGTGAAATTTAAAAGATGGAGTTAGAACCTTAGGGAATGCTGACAGAAGATTTTTAAAAAATTTTTGGTTTTGTGGCTGTAAATCTGCACTGAACAAAAATTCTCAGTCACTCATGTTATTGTAATCTGGATGATAAATTATAGTTGAGATTATAGCTGTGCAATGACATCCTCTGCCCTTCAGCTGGAGCCTGGCTCTCAGGCAAAGACCCTCTCAATAAGAGTTCATGCAAACAGTATCTTTCTACTTTTGAAATGGTTTTGTTTTACAATAAACCCCGGTTATTGTCTTTTCATGTTTTACAGTGACTCAGTCATTGCTCAGCCACTTGCCTGCCTGAGATAATGAAGTATCTTGGAGAAATTTCCCTGAGTAGTGAAGAGCAGCCCAAAGAGGGCTGTATTTCTAAAAATTCATTCCAGAGGCTTGTTCACAGTTAGGGATGGAATATCAGGCAGAAAGTCCTTAAGAATTTGAGGGTTTTGTTTGATTGTTTGGTTATTGGTTTTGTTTGATTGGTTGATTTTTGTTGGGTTTTGGTACGTTGTTTTTCTTTTTGTTGGGGGTCTTTCTTTTCCTGCCCCGATATTTCCAGTGCTTCCTGGATTTGAGCCAAAAATGCCCAGGGTAGATGAACCCATCCTTCCAAATTTTAATAATCCTCAAAATTTTAATTGATGCTAACTTCATCTCCTTTTCATTTTGCAGATAACAGAGGAAAAGGAGGTGGAAGGGAATATATATTTCTAATATGAAAAATTGTGTTCATGTTGCATCCAGGTTTAAGCAGTCATGGCAGCTAACATTCAAGTGTAAGCTTTTTCTTCCACCAAGATTTTTTTTTCTGATCAAGTGGAGGGAGTTTGAGAAAATCACAGCACTTTGGCTCATAACAGCCTATAATTCCATTTTCTCTAAACAACCAGATGATTATTATTTTGTGCTTCATTAATTGTGGCCCACCAAAGGCACTTGAAAGACTTAGTCAACTCACAGAGAAAGGCTTTTTATCTTGCCTGGAGCAAATTACATTTTGTCTTTAAAAATCATCCATAGCAGATGGAGAAAGGAATTAAAATTTTCAGAAAGAATGATGAGTATGACCACTGGTACTATTTCTACATATGCATATGTGTTGGGGTCCCTCCCCTACCATGGAGCCCTGGGAGAGGGGCCCTGAGGGCACAGACACGGGGCTTCCCTGTCCCTGCTCAGCCTCGTTCCCATTGGTTGGTTTGTGTTCCCTGCGCGGGCAGAAGGACCCTTGGTCCCGTGACTGGAACAGTTCCTCGGCAGAGCTCCGGCCATGCGGCTGGAGAAATAAACATCTCTGAAACAGCTATCAAGAATCTGTCTGTCCATATATATTTCCTTTCCACGGGACTCCTGGTTTGATATATGTATGTTGCAGTATCCCCACTGCAACACATATGCATGTGTTTACCTGTTTCATTCTTGGGCATGCTTAACCAAAGCTCACTTTGAGGAGAAAAAGGGAATTTAACAAATTAATAAATGTCAGAAAGCGAAAGATCAGTGTCCTTCTTCTCCATACAGTATATACACTTTGCCTTTCCAGTGCATAATTTACAGCAATAAAGCCTCTCCAACAGGCACAATGAACCCCTCCTGATGAGGTCAAAACATGCAGCAGTCCAGGCAATCAGGAGCAGGTTAGTCAGTGCTTTGGTTCCTGGCCTTGATCTGAGCGGTTGTGGTGCTGGGCACTGTGCCACAGGCTGCCAAGACAACTACAGCAGCCCTGAGAGGGACTGCCTTGGTCCTTCAGCAAAGCTGTCTGGACAGAGAAGTGCTGCCAACCTCCCATGGGACTGGTGAGGGAAAAGGGAAGGGTTGGGTAGTCACCGCTCCTGCCCCCACCCCAGCTGAGAGGACAATCACTGCTCCACCTTGCTCTCCATGTTGATGACCCTGCTATCTTAGGGTGAAGCACACCCTATTCCTTCTGAAACACTTCCCTCCTTCCTCCTGTGAAGCAGTTTTTCCACCTTCGAGGCACAGCTGGTTTCTCTAAAACCCATCTGCCCCACTGACTATGGCAGGGCATCATGTTTTTAAAGCAATAATTGTGGTGTTTAACAGGAATATCCTATCAAATCTCAGAAAGCAAACGTTAGTGTGAAAATAAGAGAAGAGAAATACAAAACACAAAGGGAACACACCTCTCCTGAAGGTGGCGGGTAATTTAGGGAAGCTGACTGCTTGCTCTCAGAAAGCAAGTGCTACATTCCAGGAATCATATTTATTGGGGTCTGAGCAGAGGCTGTGATGCAAAGCTCCTCCATGCTATAAGATATGTGTATAGCACTTCACCTCTCGCTGGCATTACATCTGTGATGAAGCTTGTACAGAACGACCAGGAGCTGAGCTTCAAGGAGGCAACTCAGAAGTTAGTTAGCAACAGGGAATTTAGACATTGCAAGCATGGATGCAACCTCATTAAAGTCAGAGGAAAATGTACACTCTCTTTGCTCGTGTTTGTCTTTCTTTTTCCTTTGCATAGGTGCTGAGATCTTGTGCATCCACATACCTGAGGTCTCTGGAAACAGGGAGTTTTATTATTTGCAACATAGCAGATCTTCTCAAAACCATTGTGGTAACACTACATGTAAGAGACAGAAAAGCTTTAATCAGATGAGGCAGAGAGGGAGAAGGGAAGATGATGCCAAAGATCAGATAATCTCATGAGGCCCTGTCCATGAATAACCTGAATAATCCTGTGAACCCACAAAGCCATCACCTTATAGAAGCCAAACTGAAGAACAGTGAGAGCTGAGAACACTCACTGCCTGCAGGCATTGGGGCATCACCAGGAACTCACACAGAATGGTGCTCACCTTTCTCCTGTTTCACAGACATTATCCATCCTACTCCCTCTTGATTTTTCATCTGCCTCCTTCCAGCCTTCCACTTTTAACCTTGTTAAGCCACATTCTCTACCCTCGCCAGAGTCCCACTGCAAAATCTCTTCTCACCAATATTTTTAAGTGTCATTCCCTTCTCCCACAACATCTCTCTCACCTTAATAAGTGCTTTTAGTGCATTGCAAAAAGTGCACCCTTCCTTTCTCCTTTGATACTGCACAGTAACCACTGACCCTGCACCCTCTTCACCTTTAATCAGTACTCTTCTCTCCATCTATCCCACCCACACTGCTGGAGCTTTTCCTGATGCTGGCTTCCTTTCCTCTGCTCCTGCTGGGAAAAGGAGCAGCACATACGAGCAGAGCAGGGTCACCCTTCAAATCTAGTGAGTGATTTGTGGCTCTGTGCAGGCTTAATCTGCCAGCAAAACAAACCAGAACCTCCCTCAAACAACTCAGTAGAAGGCAAGAGTCATCGCATAAGCAAGGCACAGAAACACATTGTTAAATGATATTTTCCAGCCTGTTTACTTCTGTCCCTTTATAGCTTGTGAAGAAAAAAGATACTTGGAATATTCTAGTAAAACAAAATTACTAGGGATGTGATTATCAAATATGCAGTTCTGTCTCAAGATCTTGTCTGTAATGTTGGTTCATTAACCTGCTGATATATTAAAGACTCATTTGGAGGCTCTGAGACAGTATCATGTCATCTAGTACAAAACGTTCAGGGGAAAAAATGTACTGCTCACTGTTTTGGGAATTGATATATATTTATCTCATCAACATACCACTTTTAAATATCCTAACTCATTATAAAGCCCACTTCCAGCATCTCTACAACACAGAAGGAAACTAAAACCAGAGCAGCTGGAAATGCAAAGGAGGACACTCATTCATTCGTTCATTCATTCAATCATTCTTTCATTCATTCATCCCCTGGCAGCCTGTGCTCTCCTGCACTAGGCGGAGATGGATGCGCGGCTGTCGGCTCCCCTCTGCTGGCTGGTCCCCGGGCACGGAGGGAGCCGCGGCCAGACCTCCCCCGCGGCCCTCACCCGCCAGCTGAAAAGCAACGAGGCCCCAAACTGCCCAAATAATCACAAAGGGATGTTTTTCCCGGCAGGTGATCAGCCCTTGCATGACTTTGTGCAAGGGGAAGCTGACAGCAATGGTGACAGCAATTTTTACAAATTCTTTATGCTGAGACTGGTAACTTATTGTAGGGAGACTGGAGATGCTGCCTGGGGTGAGGATGTCTTGACCTTCCCGTTGTAAACACCAGGTTTTCTGTGATTATAAATTTCTGTGACTATAAATTCTGTGATTATAAACCTTAATCATCATGCCTGAACATTTCCCTGTCTGACCTCAGCCTGATTCTTTTCAACTTTCTACCAAAACATCTCAGCAACTCCTGTAAATGAATATAGGGAATGTACTTTTTTTTTTTTCCTCCGTGTCATTTGCTAATTTCTTTTTTTTCCCTGCAATATTTCTAGAAAAATTTTTTGTTACAATTTCAATGTAACTTCAAATTTGGCACTGTATGTTCAGGAATTGCTTTATACCAGCAGCTAGAACGTATGTACCCAAGCCATAAAATTCAGAATCAAAAAATGCCTCTCTGCCCATGAGTAGCAAGGGATCTGGGAGTTTGGCAGCAAACCGCTTAGTACTCCTGTGAGACTGTACATCTAGCATCTTTTCAAAACACTGTCTTAAAGGAGGTAATAACACCTTTCCTACTGACAACAGCAACTCAACAGACCTGCTGGGAGAACATGTGACAGCAGCCCTCCCAGCCAGCCAAGCTCCGAGTGCTTTTGGCAGGGAGCTGCCCAGATGAGGAGCCCAGAGTTGCTCTCCAACCACATCCTGAGAAAAGGGCAGCATCTTCAAAGCTTGACTGTATCATTAAATAACACTTATAACTGAAGCATCCTTTTCTTTTACAGTACCTGGTTAGGGATTTGGGGGTTTTCTTCTGACCATGGGGATTTTGCTACTGACTTCATGAGAGATGGGCAGGACTTTTTAGTAAGGCAAGTGCTTAAAGTTCACTATATATTTGAAGGGCATTTTTTTTCTAAGTACAGGAGGTCTGCTTTGAATCAATCCTCATATCACGAAAATAAAAAAGTCTCACTTACCTGGCTCAATTTCAAGAAAGAAATCTGCTTACCATTACTCATATTATTGTTATTATTTGCATTAAATTATGTATGCCCTGAATAATAGACTCTTAAAATTTTTAAACAACCAGGATGAAGGTGTCTTCCGAAGATGCAGAGATGCAGTCCTGAGCTACAAGTTTGTTTGTTCATCACAACACATCACCTTGGAGAACAAGAACAGCCAAAGAGCTATCCTACATACCAGGAACAGTGTCTCTCAGAGCAACTTTCTATCTGGAGGACCAGATGCCTCCCCTTTGGCAGAGCTTTGCAGCCCAGGAACACACCTGGGCTGATTTTCTTCTGCATGGTTTTCTTCTTCTTGCACCTAAACTAGCTGCTGTGGTCTGCAGGCAGGGTACCCCCAGTGTTCAGTGAGCAACTTCTCAATGGGAGCCCAGATCTACAACAGAAACAGGCACAGGCACAAAACTTTATACACTCAAAGGGAAATGAGAATAAAGGCTGCCTTGGTTCTGGAATCTCATTGTATTTTGGTCAAAACTTGGCTTGTTTCAACACTATGTGTAATATGGGAGCATTCATGCACAATGCATGTGTCATGATGTACTCATAGCATAGAACAGGTATGTGTTCCATTATATATAAATGAGTAAATGAAATTTTCTTAAAATCATTGATGTAGAGATATTTACTATACTGAAATTGCAGAGAACTTTAATTTCACTGCTTATCTAAACACCAAATAGAACCACTATCTACAAGGAAACAAAGAAAGAAAAGAAAAATAGTACAAAATGCTGTGTTGGTTGTTTGAAACAAATTTTCATGAAAATTATCAGGTTTATGCAAATTCATCGCTAAGCTACCAATCAAACACCAACATAAAAGCCCACAGGAATGCAAAGATAAAAGGCTGGCCACATTGACTGCTGCCACAAGTCACACAATTATGATCCTTTTACCATTTATAGGCAAACTGCAAAGCATGGCCGTAATGGATGGGGCTGTCGATTGGGAAGATGCCATGGTTCAACAGAGAGACACTTTTCATAGCAGATAGACTGAAATGGGAAAATAGTGTATGCAAAGGATAGTCTATAAGCTGAAATAACTGCTTCTAATGATAGATCCTGCAATAATTTCAGATCCAATTTCAGCAGCCACTGACCATAGTCCTGTGGCTGATGATTTGTTTGATGTGTTATGGGACACAGAAGCCCGTTTGCAGTAAATGTGTAATTCCATCCTGCCTTGCCCACTCAGTGGTGGGTATGGATGCCTGGGAAGAGACTTAAACCAGCATGGGACGAGGGCATGCTGAAATAATTTGAAAACAACTTCCACTCCTTAAGTGGCTCTCAGGATTAGAAGCCCCTGTGGTAATGCAAAAACCACTTGATTATCTTTAGGGACTTTCCTTCAGTGTTGAAAGATTTCTCAAGATATTTTTGAAGCTCTGATGGAAATGATTTACAGAGGGAAGGTTGGCCAGTGGGGTCACCTTGTTTCATCTACTAACTATATGATACAGTAAGAAAAATGTTTTCTGTTCTCTCAAGCACCTACATAAAATGGTTCCTTTTCAGTTTCATCAAATCTCCATTCCAACAAAGGACCCTAAAGGGCTCTCAGACACAGTAGTTACTGGGATGACTATTCACAGGCTTTGAGAGGGCAGCTCTCTTTCACACTTTCCTGGGGCTGTCAGACATAATTTCCAAACACCGGAGCTACTTGACACTCCAACTATTGCTCTGCACAGAGAGATTAAAAACAGGGCTGTAATAATTTTACTGAAGTTATATCTTGCACTCACCGTCAGTAGGAAGGAGAATAATTGAAATGTTATTAAGAAAGGCTCATTAAAAGTTAGCTGTAGGCTGCCAATTAGGCAGGGAGTTGTCGTTTCTTCTCCATATACTATTAAACCTACTTGAGAAAACTATTTCAAAAATGAGGGGAAAACCTGGGATTTCCTAGTTTTAGGAAAAGGTAGACAACCACATGGACACAACTTTAACATTTCTGCTTGTCTGTCCACTTCTCAGCTTTCACCAAGAGCTTCCAAGTGCTCGGGCTTGCTTTGCACTCACCACCCTGAATAAATCTGAACAACTGCTTTATCTTCCCAACCAAAGTTGCAGACCAGCCATGGGTACATTACACTTGTCATTGCCATGCACTCTCCTGATCTGAGAGAACTGCCTTCCCAGGCCCAGCATCCCCCAACATCCGTAAGTCACTGCTCATCATCTGAGGGCAACAGGGGACACAGAGACTTTGCAAGTGAACACAAAAATGTTCAGGAAGGGAACACCCTTGTATTTCATGCTTCAAATGACCAAAAACCTCTCTAGTCTCACAACTAAAGCCCAAATATTTTAGCTCAGCTTCCTCTACAGAATAAACTTCTTTCTGTCCTGCTTGGGCTTTTATTTATATAGTAATGATAAATCTCTTTTGTCTGCATCTACTACTCAGCAGAACTTCTCAGCTGTGTGGTCACAGGCAGCTGCTACAAGAGACTGAAGAAACAGCATGGGATGTGTTTGCAGACACTCCAATTTATAGGTTCATTTTAGCCATCACTCTCTCTTTATCTGTACACTCAGTTTTTTGGATAAAATATATGATTGCATCAATCATGAAGATACTTCAGGACCACAGCACCACTTTTCAAAGGAGAGAAAAGGAAAAGGGGAAAAATCATATGAAAATTTTAACTCTGGGCATCTGCCAGCTGGTCAGCTTTCCCTCATTCCCCTGGTGTGGCCTCACTCCTCCACAGAGCCCCAAAGATCCCACTCCCTGTGGGACTCTGCCAGGGAGGAAGAGGAGGAGGACGAGAATGAGGAGGAAGCCTTCAGCCACCTGCTTAGCTACCAGTTCCACAGGGACTGGGGCTGAAAAGCCATTCTGGCTTCCTTCTTCCCTATTGCTACTACTGCCCTAGCACTGTTTGTTCTCCAGCAGGTCCTTGCCACTCTCCTCCCTGTCCTGTGTCTCCCAAAGTCCACCCAAGATACACCACTGTTATTTCCTAAGGCTGCCAAGCAAACTTACCTTGGCCTATGGCTGGAAAGAAATGTTTCCAAAGAGCTCCTGCTCTTCCTTGAACACGGCGTGCATGCTGCCAGCCATCAAGGAGACCTTCATTGTCATCTCACCCACCTTAAAATTGACAAGGATTAGTCTTCTGGTGCTTGGCAGCCTTTTTTTCTCATTTCTGACAACATCAATAAAGCTTTTAAAGAAACAGCAAAGGAAAACATTTATGTGCTCATTCAATTTCCTTCAGTGTAGCCTTTTGTACAGAGTTTTATGCTAGATTTCTGCACTGGCAAACCAGCTGATTCTGACAGTGGTATGTGTGACATCAGATACCAGCTTAGAGAAGAGAAAATAATTATAACAGTTGATGCTGCTTGTGAGAATTTGTTAAGAAGATCAATAAGAACAGGAGCACTTTGACTTTTCTTATTATGGTTTCTTTGGCAGCCTGGGGAAATAACATAGGTAAAATTATAGTCCCATCACGCTCCATGTGCTGACAGTACATAATTGTGTGCTTCCCACCAGAAAGATTACTTAGTATAATCCCAAACAATCTTTTCTCTCACACTGTTTTAGGTGTTTCATCATTTTCACAGCTTTCAAAGCCCTAAAATCAAAGAAAAAAACAAAGCCCCTTGAATTGGTTTTGCTATTGCCTGGCTTTGAGAGCTTATGACAGCACCAATTTACTTTGTCTGGCAGCAACAATCCTAGATTATTCAAAACGAAGAAGTGGGTGTGTAAATCATGCAGTCTTTCTGGAAAGATTTGGTTTTGCAGTTTGTCTAGAGTCCTTATCCCAACTCCAATACTTCCAGAGCATCTTTACTTCTGACAGCACCTGACTGGCTACTGATTTCAAGGCAGAGGCGGTGGGTCAGCACCTTTCTTTCAGCATGCACTCTCTAATAGATGGGGTATGCAGTTTGTCAACCCCATGTGTCTGCTGTCTGTGTTTTGAGTTCTACTTATCTCAAAATTCAAACTCTGGGTTTGCAGAAGGCACAAAATGGGACCTGGAGAAGCAGCAACATTTTGCTGAGACATGTCTTCCTCAGAGGGGAGGCTGCTGTGCATATACTATAGCCTGTGCTAGTGTTTGAAAGGAGAGGAACTGGATAAATCATGTAAAAGCTTACAAAATTAGCTTCTAACTTGCAGAAGTAGAGGTCAGGACTCAAAGCTTTCATCCTTCCCCTCCACAGCAGCTCCCCAGTCTCCATACACAGCCCCTGACTCGCCTCTGCCCCACTCAATACTTTGCCAATGGGACACGAGTTCCTCTGAGAAGACTGTTTTGGAACCCAAACCAAGTTCAGCTTCTAAATTTTTTATTTTGTATTGTATCTTCTGTGTTGGTTTTTTGTACTTTTTTTTCAGATCTGTCTCTCAGGTAAATGTTTTTGAGATACTGCCTCAGCCATAACATCCAGGATTTGGATTTTAAAAAAGCAGATCCTTTTTTCTTCCTCTAGAGATCTTGTAACCCTGACAGAATCAAGCACATCTATGGCTTTAATACATGTCATGAATATAATCTCCTTTTTACTTTCAGCAGAGTGCACTTCAGATGTCTTTGGGATGTTCTGTATTTGTTTACTCTCTTCTTCTTCTGTTTTTTTTTTCCTAAATCCAGACTTACCAGGATAAGAAGCATTGTCCTATTGACCAAAGATCAATGCCAAATTACTTTTCTTCCCTCACAGCTGACAGCTCCATCCTCCTCTGACTTCAGGAATACCTATCAGTTAGTAATTTTTTAGACTTTTTTGTCTTAACATTATCATGAAAAGCTTAGCAGACACAATACTTTTCATATATCACCTCTTTTAATGCTGGCTCTTTATGTTTGGAGAGACACAGAGATGGCTGAAAGTGATTTTCTGGGCAAAGTTACAGCCATAATTCCAATCACCAGAGGCTTGATGTCATCCACACATTATGACAGACTTGAAACAGCAGATCAACCTTTATAGTAGGGAGCGATGGATTTCTTTTTGAACAACCAAATTAACTTCAGACATTTGGCATCTTATTTCCTATGTTAAAGACCTGCACATTGCAGAGTGACAGAAACACAACAGTTCAGAAGGCAGCTGGGTTTTGGTTGAGAATACTGAAAGCTGAGGGTGCAGTTACAGCATCCCCTGGTCGGGAGCTGCTGCCGGCGGTGCCCACACAGCCGAGCACGCTGTCACAGAGCTCGTGGTTTCTATAGCAGCAAGCACTATATAAAAAGCTTGGCTTTCCCCTCACCCAGCTAATCTTCACATGATATAAGGGAGCTGGGAGAGAAGAGGCACAAACCTGCAGCTGTGTGTGTTGCAGGTGGGCTCTGAGCAAGCACCATGCTGGGGGCTCTGTGGGGATCACCTATCCCTGGATTTTAAGACTAATGTTCCACTGATATCCTGTAGTTATTGGTTTTTATGGAATTTCTATTGGAGGGAAATACCCTGATATTAAAACCACACCTACCCTGCTCTGCCTCCTAATTGTCCTCTCCAGCCACTCTCTGTGCCAAAACCCACGAGGGCCTCACCAGATACATGATCCTCCCAAATGGTGACTCCATCCCACACTGACCCTTCCCCTGACCCTGGTTTCTGCACCACTGGCCAACTATAAAGGCAAGGGAGCTGAAGGACAAACACATAGAGGTGAAATCTCTAAGGAATAAGGAATGCTTACACTTTGGAATAAAATCTTGCCAATTTGCATATTAAGAAAAGAACAAACCCAAAGTACTGCCAGCAACAATGTCTTAGCATCAGTCAGAGGAAGGAAAAAATGTCCTTTCCTGGCATATCCTTTAAAGGTCTCAGATCTCCCTGCAGCCAGGATGTTTAGAGGGGAGCAAAACATCCAGTTCAACCAATAGACATTTTGCTTCAGTAAAATCTACTTCTTAACAAAAAGGTGAGGAAATTAAAAAATGACAGGTTGGGTTTTCAAAACACACATGGAGTTGCTGCCGTTAAACAAGGGGAGTTTTAATCCTGATTTTAATTGGAGAACTCATATTCTGCTGGGTCCTTACATGAACCTCTCTCTCAAAAGAGTCATGTACTTTCTGGTATTGTAAATAAGTGAAAAATACTCTCTCCCTACCAAATGCCTGTGATGTATTATTTACAGATTCACAGAATATTCTGAGTTGGAAGGGACCCACAAGGATCATAGAGTCCAACTCTTAAGTAAGTGGCCCATATGGGGATTGACCCCACAACCTTGGTGGTATTAGCACCATGCTCTGACCAACTGAGATAATCCCAGGGTCAATGGCAGCTTTTAAAAAATAAAATTATTCACCATTTAAATATTGAATGTAGATTTGTCTTCAACTTATCTGCATTAATCCTTTCGTTATTAAACCAATTAATGTCTTAGTTAAAAAAATTCTTCAGGACATAAATTTCCACAGCACAGACGTTTATTTGAACCATAAACAGAGGATGAAGGTTGCTATGGTGTGATCTCTTTCTCAAAGTCTATTTACTTCTCCCAGCTAACAACAATCCTAAAAGTGGAGTCCATAAAACAGAACGTACAAAGTAAAGCAGCCACCACACATCAAGGCGCTGATGAATCTGAACACTCACCACAAACAAAGACATATAGAAAAGCAAGATGAAATTTTTTTGATTAAAAATTGTATTTTAATCTGTATTTGGGGATAAAAGTGTTTTTAAAAAGAAGCAGTTTGAAAAATCTGCTTTGACTGTTTTCTAGTCCTGCTGCAAAATGGTACATTTGTGCAAGCTAAGGTATGCAGCCTGGGAGAATATTCACATTACGGGATCCTGGAGGAGTGGAAACAGACAAAGGGCAAAGAGCAAATGGATAAAGCACAGAGATGCTTTATTCAAAATACCTGTATTAGCCTTTTTCAAGAGTATTTTATTTCATTTTAACCACACAGCCCATGCAGACTAGCTCCAAAATGGATATTCTCATTCACCAGCAAAACTTTTAGCTTCCCTACAAGTATAAGAAGGTTTGGGATTTTTATTTTATGCTAATGGCATAAGTGGTTTTCATCATCAGACTTGCAAAAAAGGCAGTCCAAACACATCCTCAATCCTCCAATTGTGAGGTTTGAGTATATAACAAAACTTTTATGAAGGAAAAATGGCTGAAATTAGGAATATTAACCTTATCAAACAGAGAAAAAGACTGTAAATTTAAGCCATTTTTTCTACCAAGACCCTCACCCAACCTTTTCCTTTGCTCCTGGCTAAGTGCATTTTTAAACAGGAATTAAGTAACAGAACACATCCTGCAATATAACATAGTCACTTAGTACAAACTTCTTCACTAATGTGGGGAATGCTTATGATTCCCATCCAGAGAGTGGGCCCTGGAACACTTTTCCTAGTGTAGATGTAGTTACACCTTTCCTTCACAGTAAATCTCATGTTCAACAGCTGCTATAGGACTCCTTCAAGGATATCTCTGTCACCATAAAGGTAACAGAGGTGTAGGGAACATGTGTGCAGCAGCAGGAAGTGTGGATCTTTGAAGTGAAACCGGCCATGGTTAAGAAACCACAGAGCTGTTTAATCCACCCTGCTGGCCAGGGGCTGCCTGCCCTTCCCTGGTCCGCAGTGCTGGATACCCATGAGCAGCTGGAGAGCAGGTGCACCTCACCTTCCCCAGCAGCAGCCTGAGAGTCCCCACAGGCTGCATGTTCCAAGATCACATCATGGCACAATCCATAATATAGTAAATGAATGATAGTTTGGTTGAATAACACTCTTAACTGGATATCAAGATGTGAAGTACTGACACACTCATGGTCATCCAGTGCAACCTGACAGCCAGACGTTGTTGCCTGTCCCTCCTGCTTTTGTAGAAAGATGCAGGTCTCTTGCAGTTTCGCTACGGATCTGGTGGCCCATCATGGACTTCTCAGCTGTCTTAGGACTTTCTAAATGGCAGTAGATGCCTCTATGTGTCTCACTACCCCAACTCATTTTGCACAGGTTAGCCAATCTTAAACAATTTAGAATACATTTAAAGGATCCTTAGGATGCTCAGCAGACAAGAACAAAGATTTGAAAAATGTTTGTTTTCATGGTTTAATCTACCAAGGATTTGGAATGCTGCAGTAGATCAAGAATTAAGAAGCCCATCTGAGTATCCCTATTTTGGTTGCTATTTTTTCCACTCTGTATGTTTTAAAAAAAAACATACAGAAGCCTTGAGTAATCTGCCCAGAAACCAAGGACCCAGGTAGCAGAATATCTCAGATCTTTGAGATTCCT
>NW_008240221.1:5399603-5409330 GCF_000691975.1 Corvus brachyrhynchos
CTGCTGTTAAGCACCAGGAATGCTGGAAGCTGTAGAAGACCTCATCTGAAATGTGGTTCTTCACACAGTCAGGCTTTGCTCTGTTTTCTGTCCTGGGCCTCCAGAACCTGGAAGCATTTTAGAATGCCCTGTTTCTCATTAAAGATTTGTTGATCTCACTGTATTTCAAGATGAAATGCTTCAGGTCAAAAAGGGCAACAATTATCCATAATCTCAGTTTGGCTGAAGTGTTTTATGATGTCTACATGGAAAAGGCTGGGAGCTGTACTTATGTCAGCACTGTGATCAGAGCTGGATTTTTAAAGAGAGATATATATGATACTCATACTGTACATGTGTAGATTATGTGGGTAGTTCATACAGAAAGTAGGATAAGGTCTTGTCCTTTTTGTCATTGAGTGACCAAATGTAAGAAAGCAGGATTTTATCCTAGTTCTGCAACTTTTAGTTGCATGGCTGTCTACTGCTTTGGGAGGTTTCTAAACTTAAGCAGTGACCTAAGCAGAAGGTTTCCTGTATTGAAAACTGGAATACAGACCATTGTAAGAGGCGGACTCCCATTCTCTCCATCACACCATAACAATATAATTAATGAAGCACCTGGTACAGTGAAAATCCAGTCTGAAATTTTTTCCAAGTCTGTTTGGCTACTCTGGCCTAAAGGTCTGGGGATGCAGCTGCTTTCCTTTCAGTTCTGGCTGTTTGAGCATCCGCATGTGAGTGGCTGCACAACTGAGCTAAAAATAAAAAGTTCCAAACACATCCAGGAAGATTTCACATTGTTCTGGCTGTCCATTTCTTCAGGGAGAAAAAGTTTCCAGCTGTACAGCAAAACAATCAAGCTCTGTACAACCATGGAAGGAATAAGGATGAACTGGACTATAGAAGGTGATCTAAGAAAAGAATGCCAAAATGGACTATGCACTCCAGGTACACTCTGTTATTTTCCTTTCTAGGTCTCATGGAGCATCTGCCCTACCGGGCATGAGCAGTGTAAATGGTCAAATCAGGCAGGGACAGAGAACAGAGAGGGTCAGGTAAGGTCTGACACATCTGTGTAACACAGACAACGCAACTGGGGATTAAATCCTGCCCAGCCTGGAGCAGACAAGGCTGTGGGGAGACCGAAGAGCAGTGTCCCAGTACCTGCAATCAGGTCATAGGAAAGACACAGTCAGGCTGCTTAGAGCAGGGCTCAGTAGAGGGATGAAATAAAATGGGCACAAGTTGAAACAGGAGAGGTTCTGACTGTATGTAAGCCAAAACATCTTCATCACAGAGGCAACACTTGGTGAGATGCATTACCCAAAATGGTTGTGCAGTCTCCATCCTTGCAGGCTTTCAAGATCAACAGCATAAAGCCCTGACCAGCTGGTCTGATATCATAGCTCATACTCTGAGGAGCAGGTTGGGCTAGAGACCTACTGGTTTCCCCTCAGACCTGAATCCTTATGATCTCAGGAAATCTGCCACCGTTCAAAGAAAAGGTTATACACAACCCCTCCTACATCTAGTTATGTGAACATCCCGCCTTCAGGGAGAACTTCTTTCCAATCCCCAACAGTCAGAGCTGGACAAACATCAGCCTGAAGTGTGATTTAACACTAGCTTCTACAGTTAAAAAGGAAACCCACACTAACAGCTGCAATGAAGACACTAAAGGCTTTGCTGAAAAAATAGACAAAGCTTGTGACTGACACATTCAGACAAGGCTTCCCAATTTTAGACTCTGACAGTTACCTTGAAAAACACTAAGAGGAAGTAGCTCAATTCTCAGCCAACAAAACTTGCAAAGGTGAAGGACATTTCAAAAGCCAGGTGCAATCTTTCATTTAGTGAGAATGAAAGTGACACACAATTTAAAATAAATTTTAAGTATCCTGCTTTGAAAACTTTGCATAACTTACAGCAGAGAATTTTTGGTCTCTCACACCAAAACAGAAAATTAATGTCCTTTATGAATATGGTGAGCAGATGGCAAATGAAACATTCAGTGTACCAAAATGCAGATCAACAAATATACTCTTATCTGCCAGAGGAGACAGGTTAAAAACCAGAGAATAATGCAAAAAACCCCGAAACCTGAGCAGCATCTTGAGCATTGAAATGATACACAGCTGGAATGTTGTAATTCACAGGACAAAATACTTCTATAAGTACTACAGTGCTACAGGTAGCAGAGAGAGAAAACCGAGCCTCTGTAGTATTTGCAAAGCAGTTTCCCTACCCTGTAAGCTGGCACTGTGAGCAGCTGCAGACCCCAGGAGTGCAGGAATCAGGGCCACGCCACATTCAGAGGCCAAACCACTGCCGTGGGTGCTTAGGCAGCACAAAGCACAGCCTCTGCAGAAGTACTCAACCACTTTATATCCTGGAATTCTCCTGGACCTGTTAACAAACTGTGCGAGCCAACAGTGAGGATGAACAGAATAAAGCCAAGCTCCACTGTGCAGTTACCAGAGCTCCCTGCTGTGGTGAGGATGTGACTTGAACTCAACTCTGACTAAAAAAACTACTTTGTCCATACAATATTGCACTTCTTTACAGGATCTGGCCTCTAAGACTGAAATTATGTGAAATAGCAACTGAAAACATTCCTCAGCCAGTGAGGAACACTACACATACTTACATTTCTTTCTCCTAAAACCAGATACTTTCAAATCCCTACTCATCACCAGCCCTACAATGCTCCTTCCCTGAAATCCCATCACCTTGCTCAGGTGGCAGGTTTAAGTAGAAGATTCTAATGTAACAGGCCTGCATATTCTGTGAAATAGCTGGTGTTTAATATTTTTTTCAAGTTAATAATACTTTTTCAAATACATAATTTTTGCTTCAAGTAAGGAAAACTGCACATCAGTAATTAACATATTTTGCAACCTTTATAAGGGGATAAAAAAAAATCACAACAGATTTCTTACAGTCTGTACTACAGCTTTGGTTTTACTTTGAAGTGTCAGACTCTGTGTCACTGGAAGCAGACATTCCCCCCATGGTATTTGTATGCTGCCGACGCAACAGACACTCCACTTGCCAGGCTCTATCAGCAGAATTCCACTAAGACAAGAAATAAGTATATTCTTTAAAAAACCCACAGCAAAACTTAATGCATGATGCTTTTAATCAATCAGCTACATAAATTGCTTAAAAGGAGTTTGACTCCGAAGTAGTAGCTGGCTGGATTTGTTTTCACTTTGCCTGCATACAGCAACCCAAGGCACTCTGCCTTCCCAGACCAAGGCATGGCTCACCGGCAGGACCTGCCACCTCCAGGCTTTCCAGAGCCTCGGTGCTTAATGGCCAGGGCTGATGAAAAAGCACTGTGTTAGTGTCCTGACAAATGTAACTTCTCTGCTGGGTGCTCAGCGTCCTCTGACTGACCACCTAACACCCTGCTCTGCCAGCCATCGCCATGGCCCACCTCCCAGCCTGCAACCCTGACTGACTTGACTGATCTTTATTCCACGAGGAAGATGATGATGACAAGTCAAATGCCACTATTTGAGGCAGGCAGGAAACACTGCTTGTACTGAAAGATTTCCATGGGGATCTCTTCACTCCTCATGAAGTGACAGAGATCTTCCGAATTGTGACCTGCTCTGAGAAGCTGGTCTCCAGAGGGCTGCCCTCTCCTCCAGCTTTTGCTCCTGCCTCTTATTTGCGTACGACATATGCACTGCACCCGGGTTTCTAAACGTGTGTGCTACTTAAATCACTGCAGTATCTCACAAACTTTCCTGTATGAAAATTGCTTTGTTGTCTATCAAACCACTATCAGAACCCTCAGAAATGTGTTCCTCACAGATAATGTGATATGGCTGCTCTTCTTCTTTTACAGGTGGGCTTTTTGAGAGACGTGCAGGCATCCCATGCATGTTCTCCAAAATTCAACAATAGATCTAGGAGTGGGTGAATCCAAAAATCCTTCTAGGTCCCTCTCCCATGGTCTGAGCTGTACAAAACATGGCACGAACATTTGGCAACACAGCCCTTAAAGTTTAGAATATACAACTTTTGTAGGAAAGTATTGCAACACAGTATTGACTGATAAAAAAAAATGCAAACTGACATTGGATTCATACTATAGAAGAATTGGGTGTAAATGAGAAAATTGGGAAACACAAGTGAGCTAAAAAATATTTCCAAACTTACTCCTGCAAGTAAAACCACATGGAAAAATCAGATCAGAGTCTCACTGACCATGCCAGCTCCCATCCTGGAGCAACAGGCACTTCCAGACAAAGCAGCAACACATTCATCTCCTGTTATTATTTCCCTTCTGTGACTGATGTACTCTTGCAAGCCATTTCCATTAAGTTTTTCAGTGTTTCAGAGTACCTGTCTAAGTCTCTGTTGTCCAGTGAAGGGAACCTCTTAAGCTTTAAGAAACTTGTTACTATAAATTTTGGGGAAAACCAGCTCAGAAATTGCCCTTGGACAAAGACATCAAATACTGGCATACAAAACCTGTTTTTCTTAACTACTACTTAATATAAATGATCAGTTTTGAGAAATACGTATTTTAAAAATAAGTCAAAGCAAATAAAGGCAAACATAAGTCAAAGTCTTGCATAAATGATACTGCAATACCCTCTTGTGGTCAAATGAAAAGGTTTTGTCTCAATACCTGAACTTTTTCCTCTATAAAAAGCCTCCCTAGGCGTCTTTTCCTTTAACTCAAGGGAAATAACTGCCATATTTTTCCCAGATTAATTTGTAGAGCATATCATCACTTGTCTGGTAAAAGCAAAAGACTAACCTCAGTGAAGTTCTTCCTCAAAATGACAGGCACGGACACTGCTTGTCAAATTAATTAATCACAAAACAAACTCCTAAGCAAAGGCCATCTTCAACAGTGACACACTCATAATTATTTTTTAAGTTTCATGTCCCCAACCAGAAAAAATCAAGATGCTATAATCAATTGACATAGATACATGTGGCATGAAGCCACAATAAACATCAACCTATGGGATGAAAAGATGTACACAGTAAATCAGTTGTACCAATTCAAATGAGCAAATAAAATGCTAAACTGGCAAATGGGAAAAATGAGGGGAAACAGTGCAGTATCTGCACCAGGTCAGCTGAGACCACTCCATGGCACAGACTTAAAACATCTGCTTGTAATCTTTCTGTCCAGTTGATTCGGTGGCTGCAAGTCATTTGGAGGCTGTCCTCAGTACAACAACTACTTTTAGCTTATTACTGTTTAATTTGCAGAAATTGACTTGAAGGAAGGATCAGAATTAAAATTCTGATCTGATACAGGAACCTTGTACACAAAAATTAAGAGTAACAGACTTTCCACCAGGATCCTTTCCCAACCTGATCAGGAGCTAAAATCCCATGCACTGTGATTAATGCATTGGGTCATCCAAACGTGCCTCAGATTCCTTTTAAAACAATCAGGTGCCACTAAAACACTATTCTCCAAGCAGCTGCACACACTCCAGCTTGGAGAGGACCCTGGAACAAATGCAACAAGATAAACAGATTCCAAAAGAGGAACAGGGACAACTATTAGTCCAGGCTGGAAAACACCTAATTGCTTCACTTCATGATAATGCTACGTGGGTACATGACTCTTTTGCTTTTTGGCTGAAAGAGATAAAAAACACTATTCAGGTTTCAATTATCTCAGCAAAAATAGCAAAGAAACAAAAAGTCTACTAAAATTTAATTCAAAACCAAAGCAAACATTGGGGTTTGAGGTGGAATTTACCTTTTCTTAAGTTATGTTATCACAATCTTCAAATTCAGAATAATTTTTCCAAAATTATTGTAGAATTATAGAAGTATTTCTTGCTCACACTTGTCTAAACTGTTTGGATTTTTCTACAGTTGTAACTATTTTTAAAGAAATTATTTGCCAAATTCAGTATGTGTTTCCCAATACTGCAAGCAAATAATTTTGCCAAAAGCCCCCTGAAAAAGTAGATTCAAAGTTCATTAGCATTTACCAAAAACAGGAAACAAGAGGCTAGAATTCATCTGGAACTAATCCACACTACTCAAAAACAAGTCAGTGAAGAATTTCAGAGGAAATTTATACCTGAAATACTCTGTTTTCCTGCAAGGTCACTAATACTTGAGGAAGTGAGTTCATACCACAGAAGCCCAACAGGCTGACTGTAAAGACAAACACTGACATTTTGGACACTGTTTTGAAAAGTCTCACTTTGTATACTAATGACCCCTTAAAGTTACTTTAAAACTTCTCATAGTTGCCTAATACCTTCTACAGAACTAAGTGCTTAGAAAAGACTTCTGATGATCTGACTGCTCATTTTTTAATTTGAAAATAAGAAGCTTTCAGAACAGATTCCTTGAAACAATTTTTACCAAACATTTCTGCCCTGAACAGAGTTCAAGGTCCCAGCAGCTGTCACACTGGGTCTCTGCTCCTTTTCTGGAATATATTCACAAGTCAGACATTTCCAATAGAGACAGTAAACATGCCAGGGAAACCAGCAGCTTTCAGGAGCTTTTCCTTCTGCTACATAACCACAACAAAAGTCCTCCTGACTACTCAGCAGCAATCTCCACAGCACCCTTTGCTATTAAACCAGACTTTATTGTTCTGAGGATTTTGAATAGAGGCTGATCTCAGCTGCAGTTGCTGTAATCACCTTGTAATCTAAGAGTTTGCTGGTTACATCTGGAGATCCCATTGTTTCCAATTACAGTCACTTCTCATGAAATTCCTGTTACCTTGAAAACCCCCTCAGTGCTCAAGAAAAGATGCAACATAAAGCAGTAGAAAAGGAGCATTAAGAGGAAAGTAAACCAGTGCTGAGCACTGCCTATCAGTGCAGCTGTGCATGTTCTTTTCTGAAAGCACTCCTAACAGCAGCTGAAAGAAAATGTTAGGAGAGGAGGAGCTTTGAAAGTGCAAACAAGAATTGGCTTCACTTTCTGAGAAGTCACAATATACCTAAAAAGGCTGGATATATGGTGAGTCTCAAAACGGACAAGTTGGAAAGGGGTTTTGGATTCAGGAGAAATACCTTGGTTAGGTCTCAGCAAAGAGCAACCACACCTCCAGGGCAACCAGCCCCAGCTCCTTCTGTGTCCCAACAGCATCCAACCAAGCAGAGCTGACAACCACTGCAGAACTGGCTACTTGAGCCTGGGCAGATGAGCAGGCAGACCAGGTCCAACAGGATAAGATCTGGAGAGTCTGTGGAGGCTGAACAGAGAGGAAGGAAAACCTGGTAAGTCACTTGTCCCAGTTCATGCCTCTTCTGCTTGTCTTGACAATGGTCCTGATACTCCCTGACAGCATTAGGGCTTGACCCAAAGCCAACACTATCAAACAAAATTTGCTGCTGCAGGGGCTTTGGATCAAATCCTAATACCTTCCTTTCTAGGGTTACATTATGTCTGTTCTCCTTCACTGGACAAAATCTGTGCTAATATCTCCCAGCATGCTGGGCTTAAGCTGAAAAGAGATGCAAAGAACTGCACACTAAGTATCTTTTAGCTTTTAGAGATTTCCACAATGAAGACATAAAAGTGCCAAGCTTTATAATTTATTGCAGACACACTGATATTATCACCTCTTCTCATACTCTTGGAAATGGCTGAAATGGAAGCTGAACAGAGTGTTCTGCCAAAATATGAGTTTGTATTCCCAGTCTGTAAATCTCCTGAACTTGCACCATTGTTATGGTGTTTCAGCAGACTGAGCTGCACACATACGACCTAAGCTTTGGCTGTGCATACACCATGACTCAAAAGAACCCGAAATTAAGATCCTGTCTCTGCCACATATCTTGAGTAAGTGTTTATGTTCATACTTAAGTATACAACATCAGTATGCCTATTAGAAGAATATCCTTGGTAAAATAAAAATCAGCTCTATTTCCAATGCACTGCCCAAGCTAAAGGAAAAGGAAGAAAAAGAGCATCACTCTCAGGATTTTTTAAAATGGGAAAAGAAACCATCTGAAAAGCTTCGCCTTCTTCAGCCTTCTGGAGGAGATACAGATCACAGTCCTGATTTCCCCAGAGATGCATTTGCACTCTTGTCTGGCTCCATTTACTGGATGGACAAGCTGATGCCAGGACTCTGATGCATGCAAAGCCAGGGCAATGTCACTCTCTCCAGTGCTGGGAGACTCAGGCTCTTGCTCAACAGGCTCAGCCTGTTCCATACTCATTCCCTAGCTAAGGCAGCAGGAAGGACTCTGCACCTGTCCTTGGGGTTCAGTCATGGATATTGGTGCAAACTCACTTTCATGAGTAATGTAATACATCATACAGCTGATGCATGTTCTGCTTTCCAGTTTTAGCTAGGAAAACAGAAACTCTTGCAAAAGGGTAAGATAGACTTGTGAAGAACAAGATGCCTAAAACCAGATTCATCAAACTATATACCCTACAGCCTGCAGGGGGCTGTTCTTCAGTTCCACATTCCCGTCCCAAAAACAATGATGGAGAATGGTATGCATTAAATGGTCTGACTTGAAGTAGGTGCAAGGCAATGCCTGAGACAGTGACATTTCTCACTAATTAGCACCATCCAGTAACACCCAAGTCTGATAATGTTCAAATAATGGCTGCATATCAAGATAAAAAATTCTAGGACCTCAATGCTGTGCTGGTATAGCAAGACATATAGTGATAAACAGAATAGTCACAAATTCAATTTTATTTGCACTTGGGGCATATCTGGACTGGACAGGGGAGTGCAGCACAGAAATCCAGCATTCCTGGCTGCACATGATACATGTCTGTGCTGTACAGACACGCTCAGCTTGGAAGGATGTACAGCTTCAGCACTAGTTCAATGAGCTTAGATGCAGCACAGGTAAGCAGCTCAGTCAGCCCAGGTGTCCCTTGAGCCCTGCTGCAGATACTGCTGTACGGAACTGTTTCCTCTCTTGACTCACAGTACTCTTACAATAGTGGGTGAACTGATGTTTTCTCCATTTCAGGCCAAGAAAAGCAAAGGACTTGCCCTACAGTCCCACACCAGGTATAGAAGAGAGTTGAAGAGAAAAACTCAGGTCTTCTGACTCCATGCGCTCCTAGTACAGCTGCCTACCTGCACAGAATATTTCTGCCAGCAAAGTACTGGTCACTTAAAAAATAAGCTGCTGTGTCTTGCTCAAGGTATTGGACAAATGTTTTCTAGACTGACTTAAGACATGAGTAATTTATTTGCATTTGCACAAGGAATACATTGTGGACATGGTATCCTTAACTTCCCTTCGCAAAAATAACACCCACTCCTCATATAGTACCCTGGGCTCCATCACAGAAAAGACAGGTTTTAGTACAAGGAATCTGCAGGCATAAGAGCTGGGTTGTAAGTGTCAAATTGAGCAGTTGAACAGGCATTCAATTATGATCAACATTAACTAATTTATTTAAAGACAGAACATGTGACACTGCATTTTTTTACTTCTATTCCAAGGTAACCAAACTGGAGTTTCCTAAAGGACCATGACCAAATAGTGAGTTTTGAACATTCAACTGTACCCATGCTCTTTTTAGTTTTTGTCAATTTGAGCTAGGCTAATATTTCAAATTGAAGCATATTTAGGCATTATTGGCAAATGCTTTATAACTAAAATCTTTAGGAAAACTGAAAGAGCTGAAGTGTCTTCATCTGCTACCTATGTGTGTTCAATCTGTTTCAATGTTAACAACTCGACAGAAACACAAGTGTTGGAAGAACCTACTTCCTACCAGAAAATTTGTAAGATAATGTCATCCT
>NW_008240221.1:5409411-5420616 GCF_000691975.1 Corvus brachyrhynchos
AGGCACTTACTAAAAATGAAAGAAAAAACCTCCCACATCACAACTATTCTAGAGCAGGGTAACTTCCGTCCCAGATAACATTTTATGCAACACATTTTAAAATTATTCATTTCCCTCTGTTATCCTAAGACAACAGGAAAAAAGTCCCAATTGTTTTGCTTTATTTCTACAACACTTTCATGTATGCTCAATATGATATTTTTAAGTACATTTAAATTCTAATTTTGAAAGCAGAAGTGCTGAGGTTATAAGTTAAAGTGCTGATATTATAAATAATTTCAGTAACTTGTATTTTTGTAGGAAGCAATGGATGTAATTTTGAAAACTTATTAATGGTCTTCGTTTTATTCAGGGTAAGAGAAAGGAGCAGAAGCTACTGCCAAGCTGTATGTCTGTGCTCTCAAGCAAAGTTCCCAACTCGACCAACCAAATTATTGGCAATCAAATGAATACTGAGCTTGGCAGGGCTCTGGTAAATATTAATTACTTCTTCAGCAGTGGAGCACAGAAGAGGAAACTTGAGAGTGAGCTCCAGCTTTCTTAGTGCTTCAGTAACAATATAACAGCAACAAAGCAAGTTCTTTCAAGGGTAAAAATGGATGTTATCCAACAATGCCATAATAGATGATCCTCTTCATATTTCAGGTGACTAGGCCATATACAGACAGCACTACAGATCATATCAATCTTCCCATGCAAATCTACAGTAAGGATGCCACTAACATCTGAAAGAACAAGATTACAGACAAAAGACCATTTTTGCCTGAATTTTATCTCCTGAAAACAAACAATTAATATAAATCTGCTCAGATGAGTCATAACATAAACAACGCACTTTCAGCTCTGAAAGCCAGCACAACAAAAATGCAGCAGCTTGTTGCATTTCATGTAGTTAGACAAGGATTCATCAGGTTCTCTCATCTGCATGTTTAAACTTGCTCTAAAGAATAATACTTAAGGCATGTGAGCCATTCTCTGTGCTTTTCACCACTCCCTGCTGAGGGAGGGAGACCAAATATTTTTCACACTAGTTTTCATTTTTGTTTCTGTAGATTTGCTGCTCTCAAATTCCCTTCTCTTATGCTTTTTTTCTTCTGGTTCAGCTGATGGAAACTCATTGACAAGGAAGCAGGCTTTCACATTTTGTTCTGAAGGCGTGCTGGCTCAGCAACCTGTCTTACACCCTCAGAATTGTCAACCTTGAATTTAAAGGGTTCATAGTTCCTAAAATCTGTGGTTGCCCAGGGAAACCATCCTCAAGCTAAATCAACATAATACCAAAAGCCTGTTCAGCTAGTGCATCTTCATTACAGAGGTTGAAATTTTATGGCCTGTGCTTCTGTAGGAAAAAATCAGCAAGCAGCAGAGCATGGAGAGTGTGTACACAGTACCTGTCCTTTGAACTGTATGTACCTTCCACAGGATCATGCTCAGTCCTAAGTGGAACTCAACACAGAAGCCATTAGTCCTGCCTTGGCACAACAGGCTGCAGTCTCTCACCAGACTGAGATGGAGATGGGTGCACTCACACTTTGCAATTAAAGCTATTTGTTTATATGATTAGACTTCAGTGGCAGAAGGCAGCTCAGAAGCACACCAGGTGACCACTGTGACCAGTGTGATCACTGATCCAAGTGGTCTCCGGCAAAAAAAAGGCACTGTAGAAAGAAGAGCTAAGTACCACACCCTGAAGTCACGACTCCAAGTGGTTCTCCTGGCTTCCTCACCACAGCAAGAACTGGAGGATCAGGGCTTTCAAGATGACCACTAAGTGACCTAAAGGAGGAAGACCACATCATGCAACCAGCCGAGGTGAGGAGGGCTGATTCCTCTGTGCAGACATGAATTATGATGGAGAACTGAGTTCAGACACACCAAAACGGAACATTCTTTTTAAAACACACTTCTTCTTGTTCAGCTAAAATGCTTTCTGCTCTGTCCTGTGAGAACTCATTTATCCAGGAACTCATTTTCTTCACACACCTGAAAGCAGGAGAGGAGAGAGCAGATCAAGACTTTCCTTGTCCCTGTGCTGTCCAGAGCTTTTTCCAAAAACTTCACAGGCTACTCAGAGGTTACACATTTATTGGTGATTGCATAACACCAAGAGACAGTGCACTTGCATGCCTTACTCTGGGTCACAAATTTTACACTGGGTGGTGTATGCCCAGTATCTGTCAGGCTCAAGCTCCTATTCATGTAAGAACATTTCATTTGTAAAGCACAATTTTGTTTTTCAGCACAAAAGCATACAGAGCTCCATGTTTCCTAACCTCCAGATGGCACTCACTCCACATCAAGTAATCCACCAGAAAGGACACTAAGGCAGTGCTATATAAGTCCTTTTTAATTACATTAAATAATTCCAGATTCCTGACTCTGTTTACTGTGTGTGAACCCAGAGAATCCTTCTCCCAGAGAGTTCCCGCAAACTGGAGGGTAAGAGCAGTCTTACAGTCTGGTCTAAGCAGTGCATGATTTAATCCTCCCACTTCACTTAGAACTGGCATTGTTTCAACTGAAGCACTTCTAGTTTTGGACAAGACCTTCCACATCTTACCCTAAAGATGTGGGCTACTAATCAGAGTCTAGAAAAGCAGCGATGGCAACTGGAGTATGGGAAGACATGTCATATAAGGAAAGGTTAAAAAGACTGTTAAAAGTTTAACATGAAGGAAAAAAAGCAGTCTTGTAAGAGGATAGCAGTCTTTAGATACATGTATAGCTCTGGAATGAGAAAAGGAATAATTTGCACTTTGAGGGAGTGTCAGGCAACAGCAAAAATAACAAGCTTAAGTTACAGCAAGGAAGAATCATGTTAATTTTTGGGAAAGCTAGTAGTGAGGATAATACAGCACTGGAATCGATTCCCTGAGGAATCTCCATCTTTGGATGTTAAACATACTTCCATCAAGAGGGATGTATTTAATAGGCTTTGTCTTTTACTGTATAAATTGAATGACTGTCCGAAGAGTTTTTCACCCATTCTCTGACTACACCAGAGCTGTTGGGTTCAGAACAAATTTTGCAAACATGATTTTTCAAACATATTGACAAAGAATTTTTTTAAAATTCTTATTTTAATTATAACAGGTTTAAAAAGATTTCAGCTCTAAAATACAGATTAATCACTTTTTAAAAATGGAAATATATTTCTAATTCTTCTAACTAATCATATACATTTAAGTATAAGGATACTTTTCACGAAGTCCAGATGTGTCTTTTAATCACACGTCTGAGAGGCTTGTTTAGTGCCTTCTTGACAGCCATGTAAGGACACTTCTCAAAGAGCATATTATGTCATGTGAATGGCAAAAACCAATTTTCTTCCAAAAATTTGAGGAAGTCTTTAGTAAAAATGTGTAGTTCTGTGTCCTTAATCAGATAAAGCAGCCACTGAGGTGCCAGTTCCTGAAGTGGGGACGTGCAGTGGTGACGTTTTTACAGCACAGGAAAAGCCCTGCACTCCCCTCTGCTGTACTCCCTTGCACGGGTCACTTCAGGCCAACAGATGACAACTGGAAAGTCTGTAGGAATATCTGAAAAGGAGCCAAAGTATGCAGCAATTTTTGGCTTGTCAGAGTTCAACCTTAGAAAATGTAGCTCTGTGCTGTGTTGCAAGATCACAGCAACCCACAACTGTGCTGCCTCTTTTGATGTGCAGTTAAGCTATCTTGACTTTCTGAGTCTGAGTTCAAGATAATTGAAATTATGCTAAAATATGAGTGGGTAACAACTGGATAGGACCAGCTCTGTTCACCACAGAACTCCAATTCATTATTATCTCCTCCTGAAATCAATGCTAGCTCTTAGGCACTTTGACATCCTGATGATTAAGGGGGAATGTCTTGAGAACCAAAGTTTCCTGTGCGGAATAGATGAGATAATCTGTGTGATATGGGAACATTGTCTAGAACTGGACATCTGATTTTGTTAAATTATTACCCTTTCCCTGGAAATGCAAATTATTTTATCCTGCTGCATTAGCTCTCCAGCATTAAATTTCCAAAGTTAGTTTGGGTCTCTCTACCATGTACAGCAACCTCCAGAAAAGACCTTCCGGGAATATCCAGGGCCCTAATCAAAACTGCCTCAGCACCTGCAAGTACAAGGCAGCAAAGAGACAATCTCTAGACTCCAATTTCATCCCAAGTTTAGCAGTCATTTTTCTTTTACAATAATTAACTTTGTCAACTAATCCTTATTTATATAAGCAGAGTGTCTTAGAAAGATTGCATGAGATTATAACAGTAGTGAAATCAGTAAATAATCAGTGGAAATTCCATTTATCAAAGAGATTGTGTAAATATTAAACTGTGTGGTAAGTTACTTGTAAAGCATTCTTATGGTGTATCACTTAGGCTTCAGTTTTATAAGCTTTTTCCCCTTTTGTTGCCAGATTTCAAACAAGGGATTATACATGCTTAGAGAATTCATTTTCTGTATTTCTTTCAGTTAAAGAGCACAAGTGGGTGGCTATATTGATTGAATTCTTCCTTTAGTTATATATATTGCTTTCTCTTCAATATTTTTGAGTATAGTTAATGTTAATTGTACCTTGGTGAACAGGTGTTTCCAGTGCATCCAGATTTTGTGTGTTCTCATTTTTAGTTCCATTTAAATTTAAAAAGTGTGAAATACATATTTTTTTAAAGACATAAGTTCATATAAATCTGTGTTCCTTGTGCATTTAGAACAGTCTTTGTATATACTTCCCACATGGTACCTTAAGTATAAAGTTTTGTTTAATAAGATCAGTGATGACTGTAAATCCAGTTGTGTTTCTTAGAAACTCTATTTAAAACTGTTTTTTGACCTTTAGATTACTCTAAAGTAAACAAAATAACTAAACAGGTTTTCCTGCAAAGAGGTCTCATTATGCTGTGAAAATTACTAAACATGAACAGTAAGATTCCTAGAACTGGGAACGGCGAGGATGATTACGTATGAACATTAGATGGGCAATACTGCCAGTCAGGGCATCATCTGTTTGTATGTATTATGTGCATATCTGTTGGGGTTTTAGGAGCTCTCTTGGGGTTTTTTTTCTGTTAAAGGAATTTTCCCCATTCGTGTTGCTCAGCTCCTACAAAGAAAGAAATTTCTGAACTAAAGTTCCTCTTAAATCAGACAACAGTTTTCTGAAGTGGGGTATATTTTGGTTTGTTGGTTTTAGAAACCAAAAATAATCTGTCAGGGCCTCAAGTTCCATTTCCTAAATGCTGCACAGATAGAAACCACTAAATCTTTCCTAAAGCAGGATGCCTCTCTTAAAAACTCTACTTGCTACTCTGAATCCATGTCAGGTATATTTTCCTTCTTCAAAAAACTTCATGTTTGCATCAATAAATTCCTTGAAACACAGATGGGTTTCCAAGTGACTCAGGAATTCTGCTGAATGCTGAAGAGGTGCTGGCACAGCCCTGTCCACAGCCCTCTTCTGTCACAGGGCATAGATCCCACAGATTGACTTCAGCTTGTGACCTTTCCAGAGCTTCTCTGAGAAGCCATATTAACTTACGTATCTACAAAAGTGCCAGCCCTTAGAAATGGAATTTCCAAGTATCTGGGGTTGCAGCTTCACGTCAGCACAAGGCCTTTATGCCAGGCTGATGGAGCAAAACCACTGCAAATTTCTATTAAATGTCTCTTAACCCAGAGTATGACCAGAGGAAAGTCTCAGCTGGCATTAAGAAGTAATGTGCAAATATACTGGCACAATAAATATAAAAATAATGTCATTTGGGTTCACTTTAAACTGTGGGTTCGCTTTGCCCAGTTACTAATAACCAAACATCATCACTCAACATATTTTATATGATCTGTGAATTAACAAATTTATTCATGCAGTAACTCTTATGTCAGCTGCAGGTGTTGCTGAGAAAGAGGAACAAACCACAGATGTAGCCTAGAACCACCTGCAGCTATCATAATGCCTACTTAGCTGTTACACCATTATGTTTCTTTAAAGCCAAATGGACTGAAAATACAGTGTTTACATCAGCTCTCTACCACGAAACTTAACAGAATGCTGGCACATTGCTAGCACTGTGTTGCCACTGGGATACATAAAAAACCCCCTAAAAGCCAGAGTGAAACCTGCACCCAGTCGTGCTTCAGACCTGGTGAGATGACCATCTTCTGTGCTGGAATAAGCATGATTGTAACTGTGGTTGCTCCTCAGTGCTGGCAGATCCATTTGCACACTCTGGGAGACTCTTAAGACATTTAGCAAGAGTGCAGGAGGCATCATACACCATGACCTTAGCAAGGGCTGCTGCCCTCATGTACTTGCACTCTCAACTCTTTCTGGAGCCTCTTATTTGGGTAAGTCAGATGTAAGTATGGATCTAGAACAACACCAGTTCCAGATCCAAAAGCTGCAGCTCAACCTCCTCTCTGAGCTAAAAGCTTGACGTAGATTTTCTAAAAGGGATACTAGTTAGTATATTTTCCTTCTCTTATGCTCCTCACAGATCCTCAGCTTTGTTAGGCTTTTGGGTTAGGTTTTAAAAATCTGTGTTTGGCATTCTAGGCTCTTTCAGTACTACTTTTTAGATAGCAATATTATTTTAGATAATATGCCATTACCCAGAATGCCCTTAAGGCCTTCTGTTAACTCAAAAAAACATTTCACAGACAAAACACTGAGTCAAGAGGGTTTGGGGTGTTTTTTGCTTACAGTACTTTCATTCAATTTGTTATGCTTCTGTTCAGCCTAACATCAAGTAAACCTCATATAAATAAGGTCATGTTTTCAGTTGCCACAAATATATACAACATACTGCAGAGAGAACCAACAAACTACATGCAACCTCCACTGTTTCTTTTATACTCATGTCGTGCACATTTGTACAACGTAAACTCAAACACGAAGCACACAGGGATCCGTTGGACTTCTTTAGTAAGAGAAGGATCTTCAAATAAGAGTTAAAGCAGTGTCACTATGCCACCAAGGAGCCTCAGTATAGAGATAACCTCCTCCTCATGGTGAGTTTTTGTGACAACTTTGCATCAGTCTACTACTCATCAGTAAAGCTCACAGTCCTTGGGCACTACAGGTGTTCAGCAAAGACAACCAAATGCAAAGAGCACCTAAAATCATAGCCATCCTTCTTTAATTTTGTTTTAAAGTCTTGATCATTTTTACCTTGTCTTTATCTTGATGTCTCTAGTGGCAGAATGGGGCCTCAAATACGCAGCTTGCCTAAGGACTAAAGTACATGAAATCACAGCCAAGTGGCCCAAAGGGACCTCTGGAGGCCTCTAGACCAAGCCCCTGCTCAAAGCAAGGCCAACGCTGACATTACGCCAGGTTGCTCAGGACCTTGTCCTGCTCAGTTGTGAAAATCTCCATAGAGATGCCAGAGCCTCTCTGGGCCACTGTTCCAGTGTTCAGTGTTCAACTCCATTCCCTCATGCCTCAGTAGCTCATACCTGTTTCCATCTTCCCAGCCGTCCCTTTTTGGTGTTTGAGTTCAGAGAAGCACTGCTGGATCAGCCAAGCGGTTCCTCCGCCTGCTTGAGTTCCAACTCACCAGACGAGACAGTTTTTGGTCTGTGAGCATGTTCTCTTCGAGTTTCAACGCACACTCGTAGTCTCCATTGCCCCCATGGCACGTTCCTGAGACGTCCTGACAAACCAATTCCTGAACTAGACAAATTCTGTTCTTCTGAAGCCCAGAATCTTTATTCCACTATTTGTCTTCCTTACTTCTCTTGGGGTCTTAATTCCAAGGTCCTGGAGACACTGATGCCAAGGCGGCCCTTTACCTGCACATTGCCTATTTTTTCTACCTCCCTTCTTTGTTTTTGAGTAACAAATCCAGCATCTGCATCAAAAAAGAATGTTCTTGATGCCCCACAAAAATTGGTTGGGCTGCTTTTACCCCACTGGGTGCTCCTCCGGATAGCAGAGCAATTTTGTATTCCAAAGCAGCCTGTGCCTACAATTTTGAGTTCCTTCTTGTTTTTTAAAGCTTCATCTGCTTCCTCTTCCTCATCAGACAATTTAGAGCAGGTGCTTCCAAGTGTTCCCCATGCCAGTCTCCCCACCAGTTTTGACCCCTCAGCTCTCAGCTGGCTCAGTGCTTATTCCAACAAGCATGGGAAAGCTCCAGGCAAAGAGAAACTTTTGTGTAGAACACAACTTCCACTCATTTCCCTGTCTGCTTTTCCAAAAAAGCTTGAATCCTCCCACTGATAGTGTGCTGTGCCATACTGTCCCTGTGATCCCAAAGAGGTCACAGTGCTGCAACTGTGCTGGTATGTCCAATTCCTCTGGTTTCTTTCCCAGGCTCTATGTGTTGACACACCGTGTTCACACTCCCTGGGCAAACAACCGAGCCTCCTGCAACCTGTTGTCCTTGGCCAACTCTGTCCACCCGCAGCCTTCCTCCACACATCTCCCAGGGATTGTCCCCATCCACACAGGTTCCTCAGCTGTGGAATCTCCTTTATTTTAACCTAGAGCTTAAACCAAAAATTTTCTATAAAATTAACTATTCCCTGTTAGCATGGCAGGCTGTGGAAATAACCAGCAAAAGAGCACTCTCTGCATTCCTTGCAAACCCACAAAATTTAAGGCATTATTCTGTTCAAAAACTCAACTGTGATAAGCCAGCATCATTATGGGGAAAAAATCTGGTTTGGCTTTTTGTCCTTGGTTACTACAGGAAGATTATTTTCCTTCTCTGCGTTATTTTCAATAGGAATCAACATGTGCATTCCCGTTTGAGGTGCACCAGTGCTAAACCACTGCCCATCTGCTGCAGAACTGTCAATCTGCACTGGAGATTCGAATGCTACGAATTCATTCCCTAACTGTAATTTGAAGTGGTTCTGCATTCTGCTGCAACTTAACAAATCTGAAATTTGACGTAGAACTAAATACTCTAAACATTTAGACTAGGAAGAATTTCTTATATTGCTCACAGATTAAATTTTTTTGTCATAACCTTGGACAAGGCTGCCCAGTACTGACGTCTGTTCCTTCCCTAAGCTGCAGCTCACGTGGGCAGTGAACAGATGCAGCGCGGGACCATTACGCAGACAGGGCAGGGGAAGGATGGTGAATCATTCTGTTTATCTGACTGCTTGCAATGCAAAGCAAGATGTATTCTTTAAAAAGGTAAAATGCTGACTAAAGCTAAATACTTAATGTCATCTTAAATATAAAATCAGTTGAATAAAATGGGGTCACAGACATGCTCAATAGTTTGAAGTCAGCTCAGCTTCTTGATTACTCTAGAAAGGTAGAAGGCAGTACACAATGCTGACAATTTTATAGGTTTTTTGGATCAGCATCCACACAGTAGTGCAGATATGCAACTTCGACCTTAGGTATTTCTCTATTATTCTCAGATTATCTGAAATGACAGACACATCTACACCTCAGACCTAACTTTAAACGAGGTAACTTCATCTTGTATAATTTTTCAACTCATTTTCAAGTACATAATGCTCCCACAATGTCAAGAACTCAGTTTATCAAGAAAATCTTGGAACAGTTATTATTTAAAGTGAACTCAATTTTTCTTTGTTTCTTTTAGCTTATGGTCTTCGAAAATCTTGATTATTTTGAATTGTATTAACAGAAACAAAGTTTCTACATTAGAATTTTGTATTGGGGGGCTATTTATTTCTGAGTTTGGGGATTTTATGTATTTCTACATACCTGCTTCATTTTATGACTGAATTACACAAAGGCCAACACGATTTACAAATTAAGAATTAGTAATGCTGTTTTAAAATACCACTAAGGGTTTGTGGAATTAATGTAATATACCTGTTTTAAGCCATTTTAAGAACTATTGGTCATAGTGAAATACAACTGTTGTTAAAATTAAAATGAAAAAGACGAAATGCTATGCCTGCGAATGACCTCTCATGTTAAAGCAATTATGTTCTAGGTAAAACTCTGAATTAATGGTGTGGATTTGATAGTCTGAGCAGTCCTGGCCATATGTAGGCACAAAAGAGTCAAGATTCTGTCCATGTGTAATCAGTACAAATGTGTACTCCTTGGATAACCTTTATTTAGTTCTGACAAGCTGAGAAGTACAAAAGCTTTACTATTTTTGTGTATAACTGTGTATGGTGGGTAGGTGTATGCTCTGGAGAAGCTGCTCCATCTCCAATAACCTGTGATAAATAACCTAAAGAATAAAAATTTTCAGCTCCCCTGAAATTGCTGAAAGACTAACTGGCAAAAAAAAGATAAAAGAATGTAAAGGTATGCACACAGGATGATAAATGTAACTGGAACCAATGGATAAGGAGGCCTACAGTGATTCTTTAGGAAATCATATAACAAGAAACAACAGTGCATACACAAAGAAAAGCTCAAGGAAAAGTCACTTTTAATATCGAAGCACTCTGTGAACACAACCACCAGAGACCCCTCTTAATAAACCTCCAGCACCATAAACTTCCAGTAAGAGGTGGATGCATGCAAATTAGTTCTAGAAAAATGAGATTTATATATTAAATAAGAAACACGTTTTAATGAATATGTATAGTTTTAATGAATAAAAACCCTGTTGTAAAGTCTCGCTCCACACACAGAATAAATAAAGATCCACTGTGTCCTGCACAAATAAAGAATGCCTGCTTTCTAAGACTTCAAATTGTGTTAGAAAGTTTATTTCAGCCAACTTCGCTATCATCTGACAAACCCAGCATTTAGCAACTTTTAATTTTGCTGCACATTTTTCCTGTAAAAATAAAGTGCTGCTGTCAGACCCGTGCGATCCCTGCTGCAGGAATTCGTTCCACAGCCATCCAGAGAGAGTGGCCTGAAAACGAGGGGCGCTGGAGCACTCGGGACTCCACTTTGGGGGAGAAAACTGAGCTCCAGCCTGCAGCTCCAAAGCCGGAGCTGACCTGCACTGCTCCGGGGTGAACACGGCCCATGGCCGGCAGAGCATCACATCATCCCTGCTCTGGGGATGTTTAGACTAACAGAATCATTCCAGGACCAACACTCTGAACCCGGAGCAGAGCGTTTCTCGGACCGGTCACCGAGGGAGTCACATGCGGAGAGGCCTCAACCAGCGGCCCGGAGCCGGCACGAGTGTCCCCCCGGTCACCGCGGTATTCGGTCCCACGGGCCAGGGGTGACCGTGGCACTTCCCCTCCCGACGGGGCCGCAGATGCCCCGCCGGGCCCGGCCCTCCCCTCCCCGTGCCCCGGGCAGTGCGGGTG
>NW_008240221.1:5420916-5430488 GCF_000691975.1 Corvus brachyrhynchos
TCAGGCGTCAGGGTAAGCTGAAGGGCGGCGAGCAGACCCCGCTCCCTCGGTGTCACATCGCCCACCCTGGCGCTCAGGACCAGCCCCGCCAGCTGAACCCACAGAGCCTTTCGGGCAGGAACTTCCTGTTTCAGTAATTCCGCGTTGCCGTTTAAAGGGAAACTCGGCTTTTTTAACTTGCCCGAAACAATCCCGGGCCACCCATGTCGGTGGATATAGCAGCTGCAGAGGGTGTAAGCCGAGTGTTTAGGTCATTCCGTGGCTCGTGTGCCCTGTTGTGCAGGTAGTTGTACTCGTCAGACAGGCTTCCCTCGCCCGAATCAGTAAGACTTAAATAATTCCTTAAGAAAATTACAAGCCGTGTCAAACTCCAAGGACTTGTGAGCCTGTAATAAGCTTAAATGGGCTAGGCTTATTAAATCTTGCTTAAAGAGGATTGTTTGAAACGAGAAATAAATAAACTCCGTGTGTGCACGGTCAGGCGTGGGTACAAGTGAGAGAAAATACCTTGAAGAGCCCTGCGTTGTCCGAAGTGAGGGATGGAGGTGGGCAGAACATCCAGCCGGATGGCTGCCAGCTCCCTGCACCAAGCTAGGAAAGGGGGTTTTATTCAGAAAAATCCCCTCACAGAACCGGCGTGGTGTTTCTGAAGGTGCCTGTGCCGTGTGTCCTGGCAGGGCCGCAGCTCAGGTGTACAGACACCTCTCCAGTGGACCTGTGCAGAATCCCCTCAGCCTCCGCTGTGGCCGCTCCCCGCCCGCCTCTCTCTACAGCACTGAACCCCTGTTGTTGCTGTTTACCCTTAACACACCTCAGAGTAAATTAAGCAAATTGGAGTTCCAGCAGAGAAAACTGAGCCCACAGCCCCAGACAAAAAGCGGTGGCAGCACTTTATCGTTCGTGTGCATTGGTATGCATTAAAAAGGCTTTGTAAGTAATGTTCGAGATGAGCATTGGAGAAACTGGAAATGTCTCCTCAGCACCTGTGTGAGAACCACGGTGCCCACACCACTGCAGGTTCTGATCTACTTTGAAACATTTATTGTGACTGTTTGTATATTTAGTAGACTATTTATCCTTCTACCTTTAAAGACTTTGAATCCAGTTGCAGGGAGCAGTGTGAGCAGTGTGACTAACAGTACAAGCTGGGCTGGTTCTATGAAATCAACATGGATGACCAGGAGAGGAGTGACACAGAAACATGGTGCTGATGGCCAGGAGTCTAATTTGACTCTATATCAAATAGCACTTCTAGGAAGTTCAGATATTTAAATTCTGAATACTGTAAAAGCCAGTTTCTTACAAGGCAGGCAGTTCCTTTTGCCATTTTTCTACACCAGAAACCATAATTTTTTTCTTACGTAAAACTGCCCTAAGAGTCTTTTCTGTTTTCTATACAGCTTTGAATTTTCTATCTACCCCCATGGACTTGCAGGGGGGTTGGAAGTACAGAAAACATAATAAAAGTTCAGTTCCTTTTAGGTACTATATTGTGGAATGTCAGGAAGGAAAATTGCCATTGTTTGGTGTACTTGGAAACAGACTCTCAGTCTGACCAGTAGAGCTACACGGGGCAATCTCATAGCAGTATAGTCTAGACAGCTTGGAAGACATTTTCTACCCCTGTAAAACTTGCTTAATGTATAAATTGAACTACAGACATAAATAAAGAAATCAGAGTTATCCTAGAGGTGCCAAGGCTCTTGCAGAGAGAAGGTATCTCCTAGGTCTGGAAGCCTTTATTTCTTTCGCATCAGTTATAATTAATAAAATTATGCCTTACAAACTGTGACATACAGACCTCGACAAGAAGTGTGGGCAGCTCTCTTCTATCTGAGGGTAACAGAAGTAGAATACAGAATGATCAGGCTTGCTCTGTGTTTGATCAGTTGTTTGATCAGTTTGACAGCAAGGGCTACACTTACATGGAGCCTTTCGGCACCACCAAAACAGTATAAAAGTTGTGAAGGCGTTTTTGTGTCCCTCTGTGCAGTCACATTGTTTTGTATCTCTCTGTTCAGCTTCCTTGTGTTTCTGAGGTACCAGATCTATTATGGTTACCCCCTGGAGACGTACCTGGAGTATCCCATCATCATTGCACAAGGTAATTTTTGCAAGCCCTGTTTTGGAAACGAAATGGGGCTCATTCAGCACTCCAAGGCTCTGCATGTAGGTACAGTGCTCCACTGCAGTGATGCTGGAGTTGGGGGGAAGAGGGAATGAACATCTCACATAAAACTGAATTCTTATAAATTTCATTAAAAGAGATAGTCAGGTAGAGGAGAAGGACCTAATTATTACACAGAATTGCAGTGTAAACTCATCCTTTATCCGGTGCCTCGACATGGGAGAGAAACATATTAAACACTCCAGACTCTGAGAAAAGCTTCGTTTTGGAGCTTGCATTTTGGTCATCAGTCACATTTGAGAGACAAAAGCTGTAAAGGAGTTTCCACTGACCTCGTGCCCAGTGGAACTGTCTAGGATTGTGTTTGGGTCCCTTCAGTCCCTTATGTGACGAGCCATCTTTTGTTTATTGCAGATGTCATTCTCCTTTTCTGCATTATGCATTTCAGTGGAAAAGCAAAACGAGCTTTGTTCTATGCAGTTGTGTATCCTTTGAAATCTGGGAGGTTTGGTTTATGTGGCTTGTTTGGTAGTTCTTTGCATAGCAGCTATGTCATCATTTCTTGTGTGCGACTACTGAAAATCATTCTCAGGCACCCCTCAACATGTATTCCACATTCCTGTGCTGATATCTGGGATCACAGTAAAATCTCTACAGGAAGTAAGCTTTATATGTTGCTCTGCTTTAGAAGGCTCCCAACTGATAAAGAGTAAACTCAATTCCTAATTTTACATCTTTTCTACAGGGATGCAGAGTAGAAACGACAGATTTTTTTTCTTTGATTCCTACCCATGCAGGTTGTACTTACTACAATGAAGATAGCAGTGTTTGGTGTTTTTTTTAATAGGACTTGGGTTTAAATCTCAAGTCTTTGCTTTGGAGCAGGTTTTGAGAAACTCCAGACACTATTTGACCAAAGACAGTGTGCAAAATAGAACACTTAAATGTTTCAACGAGTTCTTAATATGTTTTATCTGGATTGTATAGTCTGTTAAAAAGTTCCAATAAGATTTTTTCCAGATGTTTAAAAAAATCTTACTCCTCAGGCAGTTTTGAGAACTTTGTATCCTATAATTTTCAGTGCTATGAAACTTAACGTAATATAAGATTTTGGGTGGGCTGGTACATGCTAACACTGCAGAAGTGGATAATAGACCTGGCCATGGTAAGTGCTGCATGATTATTTGAAATTAGATCTTCATACGAAATTTTTTTTTTTTCTGGAAGTCCTTATTAGTGGACTCTCTCATATACATATATATGTCCTTGGAAGAATTCATCATTTAGGTTAGCTTTCAGAATAACCAACCAGTTCTCAGATACAGGTGGTTCTTCTGTGAGTAGCTGGAGAACAACACTGGAAAGAGAGACTCGGGGGGGGAGGGGGGAAAGGTATGTTCTGAGACAAGTTGTTACTTGGTGGTGTCTTAATTAAAACTAGCAAATACTTAAAATGTTGAAATTCTATTACCACTTTAGTCCTAATGTCGTAATCCCAACCAATAACCTTTAACACAAGAGGAAGAGAATAAAGCATGAGTCAAAGCATTTGAAACAGGGATTGTGAAGTATTTATTTTTTCTCCTTTAGTCATACAATTTTGCAAGAAAAGTATAATTTGATAGTGCCTACATAGGTTAAAGATGGTCTTTTCTTAGCAGGAGAGAGTAAAAATGCAGTTGAGATGAACTGGATCTGCTAGTGCCAAAGATGATACAAATGGGGAAAAAAGCTTCTAAGCCTTACGCTGATCCTTACTTGCAGCAGAAATCCAGGCATGGCACAAAGGCGTGTTTGGAGTCCTCTCTACCTGCTGCCTTTGCAAAATCCCCTTTAAAAGGGTGACAGAGTGAATAGTGCATTCCTGTTACTATTTTTTCCCTCCAACTGGACTAATTTTCCACACATTCTTGTCAGCGTTCTCATTCCATTATGGTTTGGTTTGCCAGACATAATGGTAACAGATGGTCTGAATCAACTTGCTGTTTAGACTAGGTCAGTCTCATTTTAGCTGACTGCTATAAACATTTTTATGGAGCAGGTTGAGAAGCTTTTTTGTTTCTTTGCTTCTTGTTGTATTTGCCTCTATCAAGCATTTGCCAACAACAGTAGCAACTGTGCTCTTTGACCTTCTTGCTGGGCAGTACCTCATAAATGAGTCCCTCGTTTCTGGCAACTTCCAGTGTTTGCTTCACTGTTCTTACTAAGCCGAAGCACTTGAGTTGCCAAATACTGGAAAAGTGTTGATTCTTTTTAATTCTAAATGAAAAAGCTGCTCCTATTCAGATAATACAGTGGCAGAGGTAGAGATTCTCTCTCTTTTTAACCTGCTTTTCAGAATCTGTGCACATTTGTCAGTGCAGCCAGTAAGCTTGTTCAGCTGCAGCATCTCTGGCAGACCAAAGACTCTGGACAAGCGAGCGCCCTGACCTGGGGCATGTCTGCATACACCTGTGCAAGTAAGCTACAGACAACTTGGTGTGAAGTACTGAGTTCTCCTAATGCCTCTTTTCTTAGGTCTTTACTCAATCATAGTAGGTAAAGATCTTGCCTTAGTTTCCCTCAGTGCCAACTCCTGGGACTCAGATACCACAGTCTCTTGAAAACAAGTTTTATCTTTGACACCAATGATAAAAAACGATGACTTAAAGTGTGAATATGGCCAAGGGAAGCTGAGTAGAAATAAATGAAAGGCTGTCTTTATGAGGAAAAGATTTCCATGTTCTATGATTTAATGAAGTTACTAATGATCCAGCATGAAAAGGTGCTAAAATTTCAGGTATACAATCAGACAATGCTACTTTTGAAAAGCTGTCTACAAATAAATACACACTTAATGCTAAATACCTTTAAATATGGCTACTTGTAATTAGATTTATTGACAGAGAATTTATGAACAGTCATTTGTGGAGTTCCTGTGGCAATTCCCCAGTGGTCTGCATGAACAGTTCTACAGCTGTTTGTCAGAAGTGCCTTTCTCATCTTCACAAAACTTGCTTAAAATATTCTCACTATAAAACACAGTGATGCTGGATCTATTTCTACATGAAAAAAAGTCAATATGGTATGTTTTCTGAGTAATGGCAGCAAACTTTGTAAGTGCTTTTAGTCTGCTACAAGTGTGAAATAATTAACATTTAGGTTCATGGTGAGAGGGGAAGCTGAATTCCATGTATTTGCAAAGCCTGAAGGCACATGTAACATTCACAATGGTTAAGTCATGCTATCTCATCTGTGGGTGTAGTACTGAAGGAGGGGCTGAACAGAAAGAAAAGCAGTAAACTGACCACATCCAATCTAGCGTGATAGATATAAAAAAATTGTATCTGTGATTTTCTCATTTAAAAAGACCCTTAATACATTGTTGGTCAGTTTGAGAGCTTGATCTCTGAAGCTACAGAGTGGTAAAGAGTGGATGCACTAAAAGTGGGAATGTGTGCAGTGTATATTTTCATGCAAGAATATCCTCTGTTGAAAAATAGGTATTTCATAATTTTTTTTAAAGTACAAATGTGTTCCACTAATCAGAATTCATTCAATTTACAGCAAGGATTATTACAACTGTAATGACTACGAATGATCTCGCAGGTGAGTGAAGTGTGGAATTCTCGGCCTTTCCAAGGGAACAGTTGTCACAGTAGTTTTTAGTTGTTTTGTAAAACAGCTAGAAGGTCTCAGAAGAACAAACCATGAATGTGGTAGGTTAGCATGGTGAGGGCAGGAGTTAAACAGGATTACAAATCAGGCAAAGACATCAAGAAAAAAAATAAAACCAAAAAACTGCTTACGCTTGTCACATGGTACAACTGGTCCAAAAGTCTTTTTTTTTTTTTTCTCAAAAGGCAAAAGCACTACAAAATTAATTCTAAAAATAGCAGAATAAATCATTAAAATATTTACTATTTTAATAAATAAATGTAGTAAAATGCTACTTTAAAAATCTGTAGTAATTGAATGAGATTTTCAAATAATAAGTATTTCTGTTTCTTATTGACAACTTTGTAAATGAAAGAATTCTTCTAGAAAACTAAAGTTCAGCTTAGTATGTGAATAGTTTTAGGTCCAACATTCAGAAAGTTTATGGCAGGCTAAAAATGAAATGGTAGGCTGATAAGAAACTCAAAAAACCTGACTTAAAATATATAGTTTGCAGCAAATTATAAGGCAAATTTATTTAACAGCTTCTTACCATCCTGAGAAAACTGCAAGAGCTAGGAAGTGTCACAGATTTTTCAATACATAGTTCAAAATCAAGACTTGGTAGATGCAAGAACAGTAACAAAATCCCTTTGTACTTTATCTGGTGGTTCCTTGTTCTTGTTCAAAACTGCTATTTCATCAGAAGCATCATTTGAATGGATTTTGTACTTTTTAAGCAGCCCAGTAAAGCTGTAGCTTTACAAGCATTTCAAATGTCTCTTTCACTGGAAAAGGAAGTCCCATTTCAGGCCTACATTTCCACCCCAGTGCTTGCTGCTTTTCCTTTGCCAAAGTAAGGAGTTCGTGGGGCTGTGCAGTTAACTGGGTCACCAAAAATTTGGCAAAATGCACAGGCAGGGATTTAGTCAGGATCAGGTATTGAGCCCACGTCACCCACAACTGCACATTTACAGTGAGGGGGAGGGAGAGGTCTCTGTGGGGAGGGAGGAAACACCAGGAAAGCAAAGCTGGCGCTGGGTAAAGCTGCTGTTTAAAATACAGCACCATCCACTCTGGAAGATGGAAGGGCCAGCAGCAAACATTGATGCTGTGCTGCTCTAATGGAAAATGTTTCCAGTTGCAACACTGAACACATCCACACCTATGAAACTGTCAGATATCACATAATTCTGAAACAAAGTTTTGTGTACATTTCTGTGAACATGCCATGTACCAAATGGACATGAGACATACCTGCACTTCAAATACCTTCTCACAGGCAGAGGTACTATGCTGTTATGGTTTTTAAAGAAGCTGAGTTAACCCAGGTACTGGAAAACTGCTTTTTTGTAAGTTGTCAGATTTTCTGTCACTAAAATCTAACAGATACAAGTATTTCCTGTCTCTCAAAGTCTAAACTTAAGAGATGGCAGTAGAGAGTAGTTCCTTTATTATAAACAACACGTGCAGCTATAAAAGACGTGAGCTGTGACTCTGAATTTAACTTTTGGTGTAAATATAAATTTATACGAGGCTAGTCATGCTTGTACTATTCTGGTTACAAAAGAATTAAAGGTACTGCAGTGTATAAATTTGAGCAATCGCTGAAAGTGATCAAGTGCTAACTGCTCTTTCCTCTTGGATTCATGCTCAGAATGTGTGGGTTCCTGAATATGGTAATTGAAACTAATTGGCTGAAAAGAGTTTCAGAATGTGAACCAGCCTGTCTGTATACCAGCAAGTTTACAAACCAGTGTTGTAACAGCAGTTGATTTTTTTTATTTATGCTTACAGTATTTTTTTTCCCTTTTAGTTCTCATCCGTTTCATAATCATGCTCATTCTCAATATTTGGGTCACAGCCACAATCCTGCAGTACAGCAAGACTAAAAAGACTGATTAGAAGACACTCATCAGCACACATATCATTACCATGAAATAAAATACACTTAAGCTTAAAGAATTTAAGAATTCCTCAAAGATTGAGGAAGCTTTCTCTAATATTTACTCTTTAGCATACTTATTTGCTATTTACAGGACTTACAGGCTTGCAGTATAGTACATTCATGCTTACTTTCTCTTAGAAATAATTCTGATAAGATAATTTAAGCAGCATATTTTTATTGGTCATTTCAGACAAGTTTCACTGATGCCACATTTTCTCTGGATTTTTTTACTACAAGGTATTTCATAATTAGATGTATATATATTCTGGTATCACTTCAGTACTTTCTGGTTACATATAAGAAATTTTCTTCAATTATACATGATCAATTTTTCACCAACATACTGACTCATCCTTCTGCTGCAAGACTGAAAAACCACAACAGATGTTTGTCGTCTTCTTGCAAGCAACTCAGTTCAACATTAACTGTCTGTATTTTAGGATGAAGAAAATCTGAATCAACGCCCAATCCAGAATAAGGTTCTAAATGTCTTTTACTAAGTCACAAGTCCAGTTGGGATTGTAGCACTTACATGCAACACTTAAATAGTACAATTTATACAGCTGATACAGGATACCCATAGTCACTTTCTTCAGTATACCCAGTTTTTTATCAGATAAGAGCAAAAACTCAACTATGAATTCTTCTTTTTCAACCTGAGCTCTCATTCACTGAACATACTGTTTTGGGAACAGCAGGGACTAGAATGTATGGGAATTTAATGAAACTGTGACCAACAGTTAAAAATGTTGTTCAAGCAAAAGTTCCTGGAACAATACCCAGAGTTCCCAGACACCATCCATACTGACAGTGACATGTGCACCTTGATGCATCTCAGCAGACTCATCTCCCATAGCTGTCAGGTTTTGGTGATACTGTTCTGTGGTTCATGAATTTTTAACCTGTCAGTGCTAAGTGTGTTGAAGAACATAGATTTCACTTAAACTTTTACTTCAGAAATTCTGATCCATTTGTAGTACTTACACTAAAAAAGGGGAAAGGATACTCTTGACAACTATTAACAGGGGATTTTGGTTTTGGAGGTACTGCCTTCACAGCCAAAAGTTACATTAGTAATCATATAGCTTGCCTTAATTTCTCATTACATTCTCCAAAATTAAAAGATACATTTCAAAAGAGTTCTTACAGTACTCTGTTGATTAGCATTTAAAAACCAAGGCACCCTTGAACCCAACACCCTTGAAAACTATGGGAGGACTGCATTGACTACATTTGAAGCAGGTTTTCTTTGAAACATTCTAAATTGTGTGACGGCTGTGGAGCAAAGAGATCTGCAGAAGGAGATGTTTCTGGCAGGGAACACGCAGCAACTGGAGTGGGGCCTTCACCATCAGAAAACAGCTGCTTCGTGCACTCTAAATTTTAGTGGGAAGGGCTGGGAAGAGATGTTGTCTGTGGGCACTGATTTCAAGTATCCCACATTATTGAGAACAAGTCAAAGATGAGCATTTTTTACTGCTCCAATAAAATGGATAAATCTTTCTATGTTGGTTGAAAGATTAATTGTAAACATTCTGATTTTACTAAAGCTATGTAAAGTATCTCAAGTGGTCTAAATGGTGGCAGGTGGCATGTGATACATTTTCCAGGTGATATTAATAAATGCTATTCTTCAAGACTGATAGTGTCATTCTTACAGTTAATTTTCATTGCATTTGAGTTTTTATTCTGTTTCCATATATGGAGAGAAAATTAAATATTCATTACAGGTCATAAATGGGCAGCTTTCACCTTAACACTTGAAGCATAGGTTGAATATTGACCTGCCAAATGCTAAAGAGCTTCAGCATCTTAAAATGAAAAAAGCCACACTTGCTTTTTAAATAAAGCTTTTTCTTG